>NC_031791.1:6228879-6233961 GCF_001522545.3 Parus major
ACAAAGCACCCCTGCCAGGCTGGCTTTGGGAAGCCAGGGGCTGTGATGGTGACAGTTCCAGACCATTCCCTGCACAGCCCCATCCCAGAATTGCCATTCCCCAGCAGGCCTGGGAGGTTTTCCTGGCACAGAACAAACCCCACAGGGACTGGGGGGCAGCTGGAGCCCCAGCCCTGCTGCTGCCCTCACACCCTCTCTGTCCAAGAATGACAATTCCCACCAAAGCTCCAGATCCATCTTTCCAGGGAGAGAAAAATCCTGTGGCAGCCACACTCATGTGCAGCTTGAAAACTCATTTGATGTCCACACAAGCAGAGTCTAAGTGTTCCCCTTCCCAATAATTCATACAGAGGCATGGAATTATTCCTAAAATTATTTTTAACCGAAGTAAGACCTCTCCCTTCTGACTTTGGAGGTTCCCCTGTGCCTCTTGCCAGGCAGTCAGGGGCAGCAGGGACAGTGACACCTTCATTGCCCACAGCTCCAGGCAGGTTTGGCTCTGCCCAGTGGCCCCAGTGAGGTGTCTGGAGCCCATCTCCCGTTGGATGGAGTCGGTTCTTTCCCTGCAGGGCTCTGTCACCATCTCTGGGCACCGAGTCCTCCTGGCCAGGCACCAGTGACCCTTCTCCAGGCCCTGCAGTGGCACATTCTCCATCAGGGGCCCAGTCCCATTTCCCAGCTGAAGCTCACTGGGTTGGGTGGTTGGTGCCATTTCCTCTCAGCCAGTCCAACAAAGAGAATTAACCCTTTAGGAGGAGCCACTCTCCCTTAGCATCCCTCTCCTGGGCACTGCCATTTAAACACGTCAGCTGCAGTTTACACTTTGCCATTTGCCTGGAGAGAACAGCTCTGGGAGGATTTCCTTTCAGCAGGGCACTTTCCCCATTCAAACAGAGCAGATCATTAAAAGGATAAACACAGCTCTGCAGCCGAGGCTGAAATTAGATCTGGGCAGGTTGATTCTCTCCTGCCACAGGCACAGGGCAGTGAAATCCCCCTGGCAGGGTCCTGGGGGTCCCCTCTGCTGAGCCCCAGCAGGGTCAGAAAGGCTCCTGTCCCTGGGGAGCTGCTGGGGAGGGTCAGACACGCTGCCCTGGGGAGCACAGCCCTCCCTGAGCCTCAGCTTCACCCACCCTTGGCATCTCCTCAGCCCTGCAGCTTCCCAGCCTTGGAAAACCCACCCTGAAGGAAAAGCTGCCCTAAGCCTCACAGGAACTATGTAAGGAGGGTAAACTCCAACTCAGGTCTGTTCCTAGGGAATTTCCATAAATCATGTTATTTCCAGGTCTTTTACTCCAAGAATGAGGGCTGGAAGGGATCCCCTGGTTTCATCTTTTGTCTGGCAAGGGATTTTTTGTAAATCAGCTTTTGGATAGCTGGATCAGCTTCTGTGAATTCACAGTTTAGTGCAAAGGAGGATCCTTGGATGTGTGTGTGCAGTGTGGGCAGCGTGTTAAATCCTGAAAAAGCTGCAAGTGGGACCCACCTCAAGGACCCTCAGACCAGCCAAGCCCTGCACACTCCAGATCCTCTTCAGTCAGGCAGCTCTGTCCTTCCCAAAGTGGATTTCATGCCAGTGGTGCCATGGCCAGCACATCTGACAGCAGTGACCTCCCCAGGAGCACTCAGAACACAAAACTGCTCCTCCTGCCACTCAGGAGCGGCTCCACAGCAGCACTTTGAGATCACACCTCGCTTTGAGATCTCCTGGAAACATCCAGGATGTTCCCTTGCTCCTTCCCCAGCACCCCTCACGTTCTCCTCTCCATCTTTGGGAGCAATAATTTACCTGCAGAATGCAAGAGCTAATTAGAGTGTCTCTTGCCTTCTGAGGGGGAGCAGGAACCACAGCAAATGACATTCCACCAAAAATGGGGTCAGATTAAACTCCCTTCCCATTTATCTTTGGTCCTTAGCATTAAATTTCCCATACATATTAGAAACAAATTTTAATTTTCCACAGCGTTGGGCAATATCTTCTCCTTAAAGCCTGGCAGAACATTCATTAGCATCCTCTCCTCCAGTTCAGTGTGGCTGTCTCCTCATTTGCACACAAATGTGAACAAATGGACAAACTTGTGTGAACAGCACCAAAGTTGTGTTTGTTAACGCAGCTCCACCTCCCCAGAGCTGCAGCCCCGTGCCTGCCCTCCCCTCTGCTGCTCTGGAGGAGCTCCCAGGAGCTCTGGGGAGAAGATGCTGTGGGAACATGGAGAGGATGAAGTGAATGAGCCAGCTGGACTCTGTGTCCAGTTACAGCAGATTCCTCCTGGCCTGAGTCCCTTGGCAGGTGATTGTCCCTGAGCTGTAATGTCACCACAGCATGAGGGGACACACATGGGGACACAGATGTGACACACCCTTGGCAGGTGATTGTCCCTGAGCTGTAATGTCACCACAGCATGAGGGGACAGCACGAGGGGACAGCACCAGGGGACACACCCTTGGCAGGTGATTGTCCCTGAGCTGTAATGTCACCACAGCATGAGGGGACAGCAACCAGGGGACAGCACGAGGGGACACACGTGTGACACACCCTTGGCAGGTGTCTGTCCCTGAGCTGTAATGTCACCACAGCACCAGGGGACAGCACCAGGGGACACAGATGTGACACACCCTTGACAGGTCCCTGTGCTATAATGCCACCACAGCACCAGGGGACACAACCAGGGGACAGCACGAGGGGACACAGATGTGACACATCCTTGGCAGGTCCCTGTCCCTGTGCTGTAAAGCCACCACAGCACGAGGGGACACAGATGTGACACACCCTTGGCAGGTGATTGTCCCTGTGCTGTAAAGCCACCCCAGCACCAGGGGACAGCACAGCTGGGACACGGGGGCTGGCTGGAGCAGCCTGACACTTTCAGTGTCATTTCATTTTCAGTGTCATTTCATTTTCAGTGTCATTTCATTTTCAGTGTCAGTCGAAAGCCAGCAAACAGGGAAGCAGCAGCAGCAGTTGTTCCCTGGAGCTGCTGGGGCTGTCCCCACGGGTCATTTCCATCCCCAGCAGCAGGGATGGGGCTCAGTGGCAGCAGCTCTGACCCCAGCACCACTCCCAAGCCTCTGAGCCTGAGTGAGAGCGAAAAGAGCTCTCGGTATTGGGATTCCTCCCTTGTAGGCCAGGCTGGAACACAGAGGAATTATTAGAGGGTTTGATGGAGCTGCAGATTCGGGGAGAGAGGAGCTGGGTGGAGATGGGAGACAGGAGACAGAGGAGATCAGCAGCCCTGTGTGGAGCTGGTGGATACAGAGGGAGGCTGCTCCCCTTTCCTGCCTCACTCTTTATCTGGAAGTGTTCTTGGATCCGTGTCACTGAGCTCTGAGTTAGCTCCCAGCTCTGCCTGCTGTGTTCTTTTCCTGCTGGAAAATCAAAGGCCTTGTACCTACAAATTCCCATTTTCCCCGTGGCCAGAGCTGTGGTGGGGTGAGCCCGCTGCCTGCAGCTGTGCCCAGATGTGCAGGGCAGGCACAGGACCCTGCTCAGAGCCTGAAAGGAGAATTTAAACCTCACCCACCGGCCCTGACGTGTCCCTGGCTCCATCCAGGCAGTGATGTGCCGTTTCTGCAGGCCTGTTTCAAGCCCAGGAATTGGGTTTTTCTCACCATTTCCAGGTGTGAGGAGCGCAGGGAGCAGCAGGAGGGGCCGTGTCAGGGAGCAGGAAAAGCACACATGGCACACACAGCTCACAGGTCACCTGTGCTGGAAATAAATGTTTATTTACTACCTGCTGCTCTCAGCCCTGCCTGCCCCGAGTGCTTCCCTGAACTGAAATGCTTTCAAATCTGCAGGGAGGGGACGGGGAGAACAAAGCCGCTCCCTGCAGTTAAAGAGCGCAATCTCTATTTTATTTTCCACTTTCCACATCAATGATGAGGATTCCTTCCCCTCCAGGGCCAGGCAGCTGCACTCTGCCCGTCCCCAGAGAGCAGCACAAAGCTCCCCTGCATGGGGATGCAGAGCTGCAGCAGGATCAGAGCAGGGCCAAGGCACAGCCCCAGGCCATGGACAGGAATCACACCAAGGTCAGCCCTTGAAGTTGTGTCCACAAGAGCAAACTGAGGCAGAGCAGCTCTGTTAAGATCCCCCAAAAGAAAACAAAAAGGGAAAGAAAAACCAAACACAGGGAAAAGAGAAGAAGATGGCACAGAAATCCAGGCAGAAGCTGGCACACAAGAGAATGCTTCTTTTTAAGCCAAAGATAAATAATATATAAATAAGGCTTCCTGCTGCTCGCAGATACTAGACTTGATCAGAAGCTCAAATACCTCGAGGAAATGAGCTTTGTTCACTTGATTTCTTCCTCTGACTGCTCCTTTTATCCGTGTTTTCCCCTTTTGCACCAGCTCTGGTGTGCTGTGACATTGTGCCCGTCTGAACACAAAGCTCCCCCTCCAGCTGGGCCAGCACTGACTCAGCTCTTGCTCGGGTTCCTCCCAAGCCACGCTTTGGGAGACAAAATCTTCAATTTGCCCTCAGTTCTGGGCTCACAGGAGGTCAGGGAGCAGGCTGAGGTTCAGCAGGCAGCACCGACATCCTTCAGGCACTGATGAGGATCCATCCCCCCGGAGCTGCTCCAGGGCTGGAGCCCCTCTGCAGCCAGGCTGGGAGAGCTGGGGGTGCTCAGCTGCAGAGGAGAAGCTGCAGGGCCTGAAGGGGCTTGTTTTAGATACATTTTATATTGTTGGCTTTTCACAAACATTAAAATGAATGTTATGTGTATAAGAATGAGAAATTTTGTTGTATTAATATAGTTTTCTTTATTTCTGTTATTGATGAAACTTAGTGGTATAATATATATATATGTTAGGCTATGGCATAATATTAAAATAAAAACTGCTTTTGTTTGTGTAACCCAAAGACTGAGGAAAAAATAGCTGGAGAACTCCTGCATTTGTAAATTATCTTATCCAGATGAAGACAGCAGTGCCCAGAACTCTGGGGGAGGAATTTATTGCATTTCTGGGATCAGGGAATGTAAATCTCAATGGCACCAAGAGCATTGATCTATTGGGAAGGGGGCAAGAGAAAACTGAACAGAAGAACCCCAAAGATCCTGAGAAGAATTTCTGGATATG
>NC_031791.1:6238489-6239816 GCF_001522545.3 Parus major
CAGGGATGAAGGAATCAGGGAGGAGGGAATCAGGGATGAGGGAATCAGGGAGGAGGGAATCGGGGATGAGGGAATCAGGGATGAGGGAATCAGGGAGGAGGGAAGCAGGGATGAAGGAATCAGGGAGGAGGGAATCAGGGATGAGGGAATCAGGGAGGAGGGAATGAGGGATGAGGGAAGCAGGGATGAGGGAATGAGGGATGAGGGAATGAGGGAGGAGGGAATCAGGGATGAGGGAAGCAGGGATGAAGGAATCAGGGATGAGGGAAGCAGGGATGAGGGAAGCAGGGATGAGGGAATCAGGGATGAAGGAATCAGGGAGGAGGGAATCAGGGAGGAGGGAATCAGGGATGAGGGAAGCAGGGATGAGGGAATCAGGGAGGAGGGAATCAGGGATGAAGGAATCAGGGATGAGGGAATCAGGGAGGAGGGAATCAGGGATGAAGGAATCAGGGATGAAGGAATCAGGGATGAAGGAATCAGGGAGGAGGGAATCAG
The DNA here is from genome assembly GCF_001522545.3 of Parus major. Classification (NCBI taxonomy): domain Eukaryota; kingdom Metazoa; phylum Chordata; class Aves; order Passeriformes; family Paridae; genus Parus; species Parus major. The sequence continues at coordinate 6,238,988 of NC_031791.1, forward strand.
GGAGGAGGGAATCAGGGAGGAGGGAATCGTGCCCGGTGGCCCAGGGAGGAGCTGGTGGGAACACAGCAGTTTTCACACAAAGCCGCAGGGGGTTTATTTGCCTCCGCTGAAATCCAGTGTGTAATTAACTGATCTTTGATAACATTTGCCTTGTCAGGATAGAATTCAGATTTTATCTTGTCTGACAGCAGCATTTATGGTGTTAATGCTGGGAAAGAAAAGGAGACACTGTAATTGTGGAAACCATATTTAATTTGAGGATTCTGTTATCTTGTCACCGAGGCTGAGATTTCACTAATAGATTCTGACTCTGGCAAAATTATATGCTTAAATAGATGGGATTTTAACAGACAAGATCCCATTGATATTTCTGTGAGGATGCAGTGGCTGCACTGAGTATTTGGAGAGGCGGCTTTGCTGTGGGAAAGCGTGGGAACGAGAGGGTGGGAGCAGAGCTGGATCACCCCAGGGTGGGAACAGAGCTGGATCATCCCAGGATGGGAACAGAGCTGGATCATCGTGGGCTGGGAGCAGAGCTGGATCATCCCAGGGTGGGAGCAGAGCTGGATCATCCCAGGCTGGGAGCAGAGCTGGATCATCCCAGGCTGGGAGCAGAGCTGGATCATCCCAGGATGGGAGCAGAGCTGGATCATCCCAGGCTGGGAGCAGAGCTGGATCATCCCAGGGTGGGAGCAGAGCTGGATTGTCCCAGGATGGGAACAGAGCTGGATCATCCCAGGGTGGGAGCAGAGCTGGATCACCCCAGGGTGGGAGCAGAGCTGGATCACCCCAGGGTGGGAGCAGAGCTGGATTGTCCCAGGGTGGGAGC
>NC_031791.1:6240531-6241973 GCF_001522545.3 Parus major
AACATCCCAACAAACATCCCAACAACAAACATCCCAACAAACATCTCAAAAAACATCCTAAAAACATCCTAACAAACATCCTAACAAACATCCCAACAACAAACATCCTAAAAACATGCTAAAAACATCCTAACAAACATCCCAACAAACATCCTAAAAACATGCTAAAAACATCCTAACAAACATCCCAACAAACATCCCAACAACAAACATCTCAAAAAACATCCTAAAAACATCCTAAAAACATCCCAACAAACATCCTAAAAACATCCTAACAAACATCCTAACAAACATCCCAACAAACATCCTAAAAACATGCTAACAAACATCCTAACAACGAACATTCTAAAAACATCCTAACAAATATCCCAACAAACATCTCAACAACCATCCCAACAAACATCCCAACAGCCATCCGGGATCCATCAGGACCTCGGGATGGGGATGTCCCGTCCAGCTGTGCTGATGGGGATGTCCATCCAGCTGTGCTGCTGGGGATGTCCCGTCCAGCTGTGCTGATGGGGATGTCTGTCCAGCTGTGCTGCTGGGGATGTCCCGTCCAGCTGTGCTGCTGGGGATGTCCTGTCCAGCTGTGCTGCTGGGGATGTCCATCCAGCTGTGCTGATGGGGATGTCCCGTCCAGCTGTGCTGATGGGGATGTCCCGTCCAGCTGTGCTGATGGGGATGTCCATCCAGCTGTGCTGATGGGGATGTCTGTCCAGCTGTGCTGATGGGGATGTCCCGTCCAGCTGTGCTGATGGGGATGTCCTGTCCAGCTGTGCTGATGGGGATGTCTGTCCAGCTGTGCTGATGGGGATGTCCTGTCCAGCTGTGCTGCTGGGGATGTCCTGTCCAGCTGTGCTGCTGGGGATGTCCATCCAGCTGTGCTGATGGGGATGTCCATCCAGCTGTGCTGATGGGGATGTCCATCCAGCTGTGCTGATGGGGATGTCCATCCAGCTGTGCTGATGGGGATGTCCCGTCCAGCTGTGCTGATGGGGATGTTGTTGGGATGGAATGCAGCCCGGAGCAAGTTCCCAGCAGCTGGAACACCTCCCCCTGCAGCACGGGCTGCCACTCAAAATAAGGCTTAAAAACTTCATTTGCAAATACAAAAACAGGGAGAAAAACTCAGCTGGAGAGAAGCAGGCAGTGGATAAGAGAAGATGTGTGTCCATTCTGACAATTCCCGCAGGGAAACAATTGTTTTAATGCAATAAATCGGAGGAAGGCAGAATGGGCAGGGTTGAGGGAGCTCTTTGCAGAGCCACAGAGCCTCCTCACACCCAGCAGGATTCTGCAGGTCGGTTCCTGCAGGGAACCTCCAGCAGCTCCCATTGTCAGCACCCTGCCCTGGGCTGGGGCAAGGGCTGACAGCAGCAGGAAATGCAGATCCCATTTCCTCAGCGTGATGGGAGTGAGGGAATCAGGGAGGAGGGAAT
>NC_031791.1:6246133-6249505 GCF_001522545.3 Parus major
GAGCTGGGATGGAGCTCTGGGATAGAGCTGGGATGTAGCTCTGGGATAGAGCTGGGATGTGTCAGAGCTGGGATGTGTCAGAGCTGGGATGTACCAGAGCTGGGATCTATCTCTGGGAACAGCCAGACCGTGTTTCTCGTGTTCCTCGCAGTGGGCAGCCGCCAAGCAGCTCCTCAAGCTTTTATCCCAGCGGGGTGGAATAGACAGGCGATGAACTTCCCTTTCCCAAGCTCCTGCAGAGGGATGAGTGTTAAAATCCTCCCCGCTGATTTCCACCCGTGCTGAGCCGTGTCTCAGCAGAGAGGGGCTCGGCTCAGGGGCTGTGTGGGCTCAGCAGTGCAGCCCCAGGCACTCGGGGTGGGGAGAAACAGCCGGGGAATTCCTACAGCGGGGAAAAGAGGTGGGAGCTGCAGGCTGACACCCCAGGACCCACCGCAGCACCCACCACACCCCAGGACCCACCGCAGCACCCAGTGCAGCACCCAGTGCAGCACCCAGTGCAGCACCCANCCCATCCCTGTCCCCTCCCTGTCCCCGCTGGCAGCAGCAGGAGGCCCCAGCTGAGCTGTGTCCCCTCCCCGAGGGAAGGCCCGTTGTCCCCAGGTGTCCCGGGGACACTGAGGCCGTTCCCAGAGGCACTGAAGGTTTTTGTTGTGTTCGTTGTGGGGTGGCTGCAGGGACAGCAGTTTAATGGGACAGGCAGGATCACACACCTGACACTGCACACCGCGCTCTGGCTGAGTTATTTCATAAAGAACATTTGCTCTGATTTATAGAGCCCCGGGTTTTGAATTAGTCTAGCTTGAAAACTGAATCCAATCTTTCCATCAAGTCTGTTTCTTTGCATTCTGAATGGCTTTGGTGTTTAGTGCTGGAATGCCAATCAGGCACTGCTGCTCTCCTGGCAGTGCCCACACGATGCTTCTGGAGCACAGGCTGTGATCACCTGAAATGAACTGGAAAATTGGGTTGGTTTAAAGCCTCTCGTCTGCTGCCAGCATCCCGGGCAGGCTGGGGAGTCACCGGGGCCGTGGCAGGAAGGGGTTAACGCAGGAGGGGCTCACGGAGGGAGGGGACATCGATGGAGTGAGGGGACATTGCTGGGGTGAGGGAGGGGACATTGATGGACTGAGGGAAGGGACATTCCTGGATTGAGGGAAGGGACATTCCTGGATTGAGGGGACATTCCCGGACTGAGGGAAGGGACATTCCCGGACTGAGGGAAGGGACATTCCCGGACTGAGGGGACATTCCCGGACTGAGGGAAGGGACATCCCTGGATTGAGGGGACATTCCCGGAGTGAGGGGACATTCCCGGACTGAGGGAAGGGACATTCCCGGACTGAGGGGACATTCCGGACTGAGGGAAGGGACATTCCCGGANTTCTGCTGTGACGGGGAGAAGGGGCCAGGACCCCCCCAGAGCCTGCGAGGGGAGCAGAGCTCAGGTGCTGGGGGCAGCCGGGAGGTGCCCTGGGCACTCCATTCACCCCATAATTCAGCACTGCCCAGATTCATAACTCAGCACTGCCCAGATTCATAACTCAGCACTGCCCAGATTCATAACTCAGCACTGCCCAGAACCCCGAGAAGTGAAAGGAAAGCGGAGAAAAGGCCACATGGAGAGCAAGCTGAAGCCACTGCATTAATGTGACCGAATCTGCTTCCACACGGGGCTCCCCTGCAGACAGGGAATTGTTGAGCTTTGGAGAACACATCTTCCCACGAGCACAGAACCGCGGACAAGAGTTTGCAGCTTTTTCGTGGACAGTCGCAGCGATGTGAGTGATGATGGAAGGACGAAGGGCACAGGTCGGGGTGGTAAATCAGTGCTGCAGCCCTTGCCCTCATTAAACACTTTTATAGCCCAGGGTGGGGGCAGGTGAATTTGCATTTAAACTTTCCTTCTCCCTCCGCGGTGGCGCTTTCTGCCTTCTGCTCCTTTGGAAAAAGGAGATGCAGAATTGCCAAAGGAAAATAAAATAAAATGTCATCTTTTTTATTTAATATTTAACTGGTGCTTAGACTCCTCCAAGAAAAGAGCCTGATATTACTGTTTGGATTGAATTACGATGGCTCCGCCTGGAAGTTATATATTGCTGGTGCTCCATTATTCATTAATCGTAGCTTTTCCTGTCAAGATCAACATGTACTTCTCAGCTGGTGCCTTGCCTGTGCAGTGCCTCAGATAGGGATGGAATGTAAAAAAGATGCCTCTTAATTGTTTGGGGATTTCAGACACGGCTTTTAAAATGTCAGTGTCGGCTCCTGAACGATGGCATCCTTTTCCCTGGGAGCTCTGATTGCCAACAGATGTTTCCAGCCCCGGCTGCAGGAGCTGCAGGAGTTTGGGGAGAGGAACAGTGAGATCTGGGGTGAATTCTGTCCCGGGCAGCCTCGGGGGCTCGGTGGCTGTGCCAAGGCTGCAAGAGGGACTGGGCTTCCGAAGAGTGGTGGAGCCGACAGGGAAGTTCAGGAGGAAATAAATAAATTTAGGGGATTTCTGTCCTGCAGGCTGAGTGTTCCTGGGTCAGATCTCCCTGTCTGACAGACCTCACCTGGGTCTGAGGGCACCTCTGTGTTCAGCTCTGGGGGATGGAGGTGCTGAACACACACCATGGGAAGCAGAGAATTAACTGATGCCTTGGTTTGCTGTGCTTCTGTGTGCAGCTTTTGCTTTCCCTATCAAACAGAATTTGTCTCAATCCATGAGCTCTCCCGATTTTACCCTCCCAATTCCCTCCCTGGTCCTGCTGTAGGGAGTGAGCGGGGCTGTGAGGGGCTGGGGCTGGCTGGGGTTAGAGCACAGCATTTCTGCCAGCAGAACTCCTCAGGACGTGAGGAAGGAAAAACACCGGGTTCAGCAGAGCTGGAGCGAGTTAATGACCTGTACTGAGGAGAAATTGTTCCCAGAGCAGCCGTGGCTGCCCCAGCCCGGGCAGTGCCCAAGGCCAGGCTGGACACTGGGGCTGGAGCAGCCTGGGACAGTGGAGGTGACCCTGGGACAGTGGAGGTGACCCTGGGGACAGTGGAGGTGACCCTGGGACAGTGGAGGTGACCCTGGGGACAGTGGGGGTGTCACTGGGGACAGTGGGGGTGACCCTGGGACAGTGGGGGTGTCCCCACCATGGCTGGGGTGGGACAAGGTCCCTTCCAACCCCCAGCTCTATGAGCACAATCCCAGGACAGTCCCCAGAGGTCCCCGGGGTCTGGGGGTGCAGGGGGGGCACCCTCGGGGCACAGGACTGGACCTGGCCAGAGCCTGCCTTGGAAGGCTCCTGCTGGGAGCTTCTTCCCATGCCCACGGTGCTGCCAGATCTGCCCTGTCCCATCCTCTGCCCCTATGTGCTGTCCCTGTCCCATCCCTGTCCC
>NC_031791.1:6250152-6255858 GCF_001522545.3 Parus major
CATATATGTATTATACCATTATTTCGAACAGAAATAAAGAAAACTATATTAATACAACAAAATTTCCATTCTTATACACATAACATTCATTTTAATATTTGTGAAAAGCCAACAATATAAAATGTAACTATAACACAGCTGTCCAGCTTGATGGCAATTCCAGAGGCTCCGAAACCCAGAGTTATTTGCACAGAAAAAGCCAATGCAGTGACTTTCACAATAACTTTGTTATCATTCTGTCAAATGATCCTGCATTCAGGCCCCAGGAAAGGGGACATGAGCAGCTGGAAAGGCAAAAAAAAGAAACTATATTTTTAATTTCAGGGTGTTTTTCCCTGCTGTGGAATGTTTCACCTCTGAAGGCAGAGTCTGGGCAAGCAGGGAAGCACAGGAAGGTCGTCAGGAGCCCTGGGCATGGCAGAGCAGGGCAGGGCTCTGTGTCCTGTGTCAAACCCGTGTCCTGTCCTTGTCACCCTCACACGCAGCTTTTGGGGACACAAAACCTCTCTCTCCACACTGCCCTGAGCTCAGTCCCCGCCTGTGTCCCCTCTGCAGCTCCTCCTGTGCGTGCAGCACCGCAGGAAAAGCGCAGATGGAGATGGATGGGTGGGAATGTGCCCAGCATCCATCTGCTCCTCAGCCGTCCATCCTGCCCCTGAGCACCAGCTCTCCTTCCCGTGGGGAGAGGGGATGGATGGATGGATGGCTGAGTGGATCTTTATTTCACCATCCATCTCTCTCTGCTCCCACACTGACCCATCAGACCATCTCCACATTCTCCTCTGCCCGTTTAAGCTCGGGGAGCCTGATCCATTCAGCTCCCAGTTAAGGCTTTTACAGCTCCTCTCATCGAAGAGCAAACGTGTTTGGCCCTTCCCAGCACCATAAAATCCCTTGCATCACTCCTTGGGTTTGTTTTGGTTTCAATGGAGAGGAGCAGAGCGTGAGAGCAGCAAACAGCAGGTGCTGTCCCCAATTAAATGTCATGTTAATCACCCCCAGAAGGCAGGAGCAGCATTCCTGCAGGGTTCAGCATTAGGGACCCAACACAAACAACCCCATAAAATCCCCACGGCTGCCTGGCAGGGGGGGATCACATCCCTTGGGATGGCACCAGTTTATCCACTGTGAAACAGCCCTGAGTGGGGCAGGGAGGGCTGGAGGTCGGGGCTGATTTAACCCCAGCTCGGGATGGCTCAGGACACACAGCTGGGAACGCTCCCAGTGCTCTTCCCTCCTCCCTGGATCCCTCTTCCCACCCTGGAGAGGTCCGGAACAACCCTGAAAAGGTTGCAGCCAAAATTTATCAGCAAGAAAATTAAAGGAAAAGGGAAGAAATGTCGACTTGGAGGCCACTTCAGTCCTCAGCACAAGACTGGGGCTTTGGAAAATGTCTGTTTGGTAAAGCTGAACTTGTGCACAGAGCAGGCTCCATCCAACCCCCTCCCTTCTGGCTGCCTTTGGGACATCTTTGTCTTTGTTCATGTTTCAGCCTTGATATTTGCAAAATAAAAGACATTTCTGGTTTGAAATGATTCTGCATTTCACAATGCCGAGCTGATTATCATGAAATTAATTATTACAAACAGAAAGTTAACACGGTAGAAACGGATACAAAAACCTCCCCAAAATTGCCGAGGGAATTATTTGCACAGATCAAAAGCAATTTACTCTGCCAAGCTTTTATGTTGCAAATGGTTTTTGAGAGCTCCTCTTCCCAGCCCAGAGTTGGCAGGGGAGGTTTGCTGAACCTAAAACATTTGGCAGGGCAGGAAATTTCTCCCTCCTCCCGTGTGAGTGAGGTCAGTCCCTGGAGGTGGAGAGATCACGGGGGGAAAAATCCAGGGCAGCCCCAGGAAGGGGCTGAGGCATCCCCCTGTTCCCAGATCCAGGTCTAATTCAATATTCCATGTTCAATAATCAAATATCAGCAGTTCAGGTGAGGGCTGAGGGTGGGAGCAGCCGGCTGGACGAGGCAGGAGCAGCAGCGGGGCTGCCTGGGCTGCAAAACATTTTGGGAAATGCCCTGGCAGGCACGGCAGGGCAGGGAAAGGGCAGCTGCAGGTCTGCTCATCTCCCATCCCAGGCAGCTTGTCCTTCATTTCCTGAGCTACAAATTCACTTGGACACATGTTCTGAATTTAGAAACAAGCACATTCAGTGGAATTCATATTTTATGAGGCTCCTTTTAGGGGCATATTGTAAAAGAAATTACTAAATCTGATTTTTCCGTTCTCTTCAGTCTCTTAAAACTTCCTAACGAGTGTCAGGGAACATAAAAGGAGCTGCTGAGGCTGTGCTGTGAACCAGGAGATTCAAGGAGCTGTGAAGATCCCAGAATTTACCTGTACCAATGAGACATTTTGAATTAGAACATGGTTTCCCCCCAGCAGCCCAGGAGAGCTTTGCCCTGGCTCAGGTCTGGGGAGGAATCCAGTTAAACACTGGAGATCTGCAGCTCCAGGAGCGTGTTCCACCCCTGCTGGGTGGTCCTGGGGTTTCCATCTTCTGCTTTATTCCTCATTTATCCTTACAAACCGCGCTCAGCTCGCACCCAGAGCAGCTGAGGCTGCAGAGCCCAGCTCAGACAGCTCCTGTTTGCCATTCCAACCCCACAGAGATGGAGATCCAAGCAGGTCTCTGCACCCCAGAGCTGTCCCCCCGGTGCTCACACACTGTCAGAGCCTCACCCCTGCAGGTGTGGCTCCTGCTTCTCCCAGAGGACAAACCAGACACAAAACTGGTGTCTGCAGGTGCAGAAAGAGGAAACCCCTCTGCCTCCCCCAAAACCTCCTCCCCAGAAACGGAGGGTCCTCAAACCACGGCTCCCCTCTGGAGATCAGGCGGGATTTGTGCCCTGGGCTGTGTCTGCATTAACACCGATCTCAGCAGGGTTTCACAGGGTGCTCTGGAGTGGCCCAGCCCCATCCCCTGCTCATGGCTGGGGTGTTCCCAGAGCACCTTCCCATCCAGGAGCCTGCTGAAGCTCTCCAGGATGGCCCAGAGTGTGGGCAGAGCTGGAGGAGACACATCTCAGCCCCAGCTAAGACATCATGGAGATGCCCAGGGGGGCCAAGTCCCCACCCCTCACCCCCAGCCAAAGCTCAGAGGTTTGGAAATCCAAGTGTGCAAACTTCCTCTCCACCTTCTCCAATCTATAAATCACCCTTCGGACGTTTGGGCTGGGGAAATAAATAGTGCCTGCCACAAGCAGCGAGAGATAAAGTTGTAAGTGTTCAAACGTGTGTCTGATCCCTTTAATAGATCTCTTGCTATTAATTCCAGCTCTCTGCCAGGCCCTGTCATCGTCCTGGGGATATCTGCAGGTGGCCTGTCTGCCCCATCCAAACACTTCCCATATTTCAGACTCTGGGCACTCTTTGCATTCAGCACATGCAGCCAAACCCCAGAGGAGACACCGAGACACAAATGTGTCCCCATCCCCTGGGGGAACAAAGGGCTGGAGGGGACAGGGAGGAGGGCCCGGGGTCATTTGGCAGTGACAGCCTCCCACACAATTCTCCTGGTCACGGAATGCTGGAAGGTTCATTGATCAGGATCTGCGTGGGACAGTCCTGGGCACAGCATCTCCAGACCTGGAGGGGCTGGAGAATTCCTGAGGGAGCTGGGAAGGGGCTGGAGAATTCCTGAGGGAGNCCGGACTGAGGGAAGGGACATTCCCGGACTGAGGGGACATTCCCGGACTGAGGGAAGGGACATCCCTGGGGTTTGTGCCGGAATTCCTCACAGTGGAGGCAGGAGGGTCATTCCCGAGCCCCAGGGCTGGGCTGGCAGCTGAGCCCAGGTCACATCTCGGCCCATCCCATGCACACAGAACGGCTTTTCCTGCCGGGAAGGAGAACGGGGCAGGAGCACAGAGGATGCTGGAGCCGGGGGTCCAGCCAGGAGCCTGCATCCCTCGGCAATCCTCAGGTCCCCCGGAGCTGCTCCTGCAGGGGGAAAGGCGCAGCACAGCCCCAGCTTTGCCCTGAAGCTGTGCTGGGAACACAGCCCTGCACGGGGCTGGGAACGCTCCTGGCACATCCCCGGGGACACCTGGGACTCGGAGGAGAAGGAAAATCCCGGAATGTTTGGTCACAGCTGCCCCAGCATCTCCAAGCCTGGCCTGGCACAGAGCCCCGGGCACGGAGCTGGCCCGGGACCCTCAGCCAGCACTTTGTGCCCTGAGCTCCATCCCCCCGAGCCCCCCGAGCTGCTGCAGCCCCAGCAGAGCACGAGAGATCAGAAATGGTTCAAAATCCCCGGGGCCAGCCAGGCTGACCCTGCCCAGCAAAGCCCCCCCTCCCTCCAGGCTGGATTTGTCAGAATTCAGCTTTAACGAGGCTTCTCCCCAGGAAGACCCTCGACACCAAGGTGACAGAGCTCCCCACCTCCAGCTCCTGTTTTTACTTTCTCACATACACAGGAGCATAAAAAATAAGTTGTTTTTCAATCAAACAACCCAAGGTTGTCCAAATCTTTCGTATTCAAGCCGAGTGAATTATTCAGTGAATTATTTTGCTGTATTTAATGAGTTCCAGTTTGATTTGACAGCGTGTAAGTTTACAAACACTCTGTGTCTGCTGCCATCCATCTCAATATGAGAGATTCGCTGAGATATTCCTTTAAAGTCACGTTTAATGGCTTTGGGTTAGGTCTCATTAATACAGAAATGATTTTACTAAAGAGCTCACACGCTAAAGCCACTCTGCAGAATACATCAGCAAAAAACACTTTAAATGGGCTGAAATAAATAACTTTCTGGAGCTTTCACATGCAGCTCCAGAACATCTAAGCTGAGATATACTCGAATGGTTACATCAAATCCTTGTTTTGCAGAGAAAGCTGATGCAGTTCCACGTGAGACCATGCCAGGCTGGGCTCAGGGGCACAGTTCCAGCTGGCAGGGGAAGGGAAGGGGTCCCTGTCTCCTCTCAGCTGTCCTCGTGTAAATTTGGGTGTTTTGGCTGTGCCCTGACCCCCTTTTCCAGCCTCCCTAAAGTGGGTTTTTCCCAGTGCAGCTCCCCTCCACACCCCTTCACATGTTCAAGGGAAAAATAATATTAACATGAGGATCAGAGTCCAAACCAGCTGTTTGCTGCAGCTTTGGCTCTCAGGGGCCGTGAGTTCTGCTTGAGGCTTTTCCTGCCATTAAATCTCGTTCTCCTCCCCATCCTGTGCCACTGCTCTGACATCTGATGGAGCTTCACACAGGTCACCCCCGGGGCTTCCTCCTCTGCTCAGCCCATTGACAGAAGGTGGCAGAAGCTCGTGAACCTCAGTTCCCCTCAGTTCAGATTTGCTGGGAAATAACTAAAACATCCAAAAATGGCAGAGGTGGGAGGAAGCAGAGATCCACGCCCTGTACTCACTGAGTGGAGTTTCTTTAGAGAAAACAGCTGCAGGAAGTTTCCAGTTTACAAACTGTGCACAGAGTCCAGCCAGGAGGCTGTGCCAGGGGTCAGAGAGAGGCACAGCAGAGACTGGGGCTGGCCCTGCCTCAGTTTCCCTGCTGGAAATCAGGGCTGGAGGTTCCAAACCCTTTTTATTTCAATTCCCTTTGAGGCTGAGACGGGAAGAGCAAAGCAGGCGCCGTGAAGTGGTGGATCCTGTGCCTGGGAACAATGGGTGTTTGATTGTGCCAGTGCCAGGAGATCGCTTTCCTTCCACCAGGGTGTTCTGGCAGGGCTGGGACCTGTCCCAGGG
>NC_031791.1:6256697-6261449 GCF_001522545.3 Parus major
CTCAGGCTGGAGCAAAGGAGGCTCAGGGGACATTTCTGGCTCTGCACAAGTCCCTGGCAGGAGGGGACAGCCGGGGGGGTCGGGCTCTGCTCCCAGGAACAGGGACAGGAGGAGAGGGAACGGCCTCAGGCTGGGCCAGGGGAGCTCAGGGGGGACAGCAGCAGGAATTTCCCCATGGAAAGGGGATCATTGGAAGTGCCCAGGGAGGTTTGGAGTGCCCAGCCCTGGAGGTGTCCAGGGAATTCCTGGATGAGGCACTCAGGGCTCTGCTCCCACCCACGCTGGACACAGGAGCAGCTCAGTGGTCCCACGGCCAGGAGGGATTCACAGCCCCAAACTCTCCCAGCTCAGCTCAAACCCGTGCCCAGCAAAGGGCAGCTCTGCCCGAGGACAGGGTGAGGGAACAATGCAGGGAGGACGTGGGGAATGCAGAATTCCAGCCTGCTGGAGCAGCCACGTGCCCTGAGCAGATGCAAAAAGCTGCCTGGCATTAATTCACCAGCAGCTCATAAAGCTGGGCCAGGCACAGGAACTGAGCTCTGCATCCACTTCTCACGTCCCCTGTCCCTCTCTCGGTGCCGATGTTGGGAAGCCAAAGCCAGTCAGGAGGTGCTGAACCTCCCTGGCTCCTGTTCATTTCTGGTAAATAATGACCATTAGTATTCAGACCAAAGGCCTCGCTGCACTGCCTGGTTCAATATTTGCTGCCCTGTAACAAAGGCAATCCATTTCACATGCAGAACGTGGGAGTGCAACCTTTTGTTACTCCAGTTTCTTAAATTTTTATCTCAGAAATCAATGGAGGGATTGGAATTCCACATCTCATTTTATGGCCCAGAGAAAAAGAGGGAAAATTATGAAAGAGAGGGACAGGAATGAAAAACAACACCCAAGCTCACCCAGATATCCTCATAAATTCTTTAACAATTTAATTACTGGGCATTCTGTGCTTTGGTTTTAAAGCTCTGAACGAGTGCTGGGGTTATTTTGTTGTGGTTTTTTTTTCCCTCCACAGAGTCTATAGAATTGCTTGTGGTTTGTTGCTGATCTTCTTGGAGAAAAAATCATTCTCCACCCAATTAATCTAATTACAATGTAATCGAGTTGTAGAGATCTGTGCAGTACTGTGAGTGATTAGGAAAAATTACCTTTCTGCAGAGAGTTTAAATTTAATTTTAGTTCCATAATCTGAAGGCCAACTAAAGGAAAGTGTAAGTTGCACTGCAGTCCTTGGTGCCGTGCTGCCTCTTTCCTGGGAGAGCAAATTCCAGCTGGATCCAAACATGGTCTGAACACAGAGAATGTTCTTCTTTTACCTCAGGGAATATTACTTTTTATGGATTTTTCCTGGCGTGTGTTTGTAGCTTGTTCATGCTCTGTGCTCCATTCCCACAGGAGGCAACTTGTAGGGTCTTTCCTTTGGGCTTCTCTTGAAAAAAATAAGGATTTTTTAAAAAAAGTAAATTCAATATTCCAGTGAGAAAAGGAGGGTGGGAGCTGCTGGCAGTGGTGGAACAGCCTGGATGTCACAGAGACCCCATTTTTACATTTGTGAACTGAGATCTTCGTCCTGCCAGGGCTGGCAAGGTCTGGGGTGGATTCCCAGTCTCCTCTCCAGGAACAGAAATGAACAGGGGTGTTCTGTGTGCAGCCCCAGAGCGCAGCCAGCTCCACTCCTGCCTTGGCACGTGGATTTTGGAGAGCCAGGATCAGCAGTTGGGACTTCCATTCACCAAATCTGTGTTTCTCTGGAGCTCATTGGGAAGGAGGTTGCTTCAGGCGTGGTCTGTGGGTTCCTGACTCTGCTTTTGAGGAAAACTCTGATTTTTTCATGTTTCTTGCCTGTTTTCCTGCACACCCTCCAAGGAAAGGCTCTGAGACCTGGTGTCTTTCCTTCCCTGGCTGCAGCTCTGCTCACACCTGCATCTCTCTCTTAGGGACTCTTCCAGAAGTCCTAAAAAACCAACAAAAATTGGTCCCTGCCCCAAAAACCTTGAAACCAAAATGCAAGAGAAGTTCAGAAGGGGAAGACAGGCACAGAGCAGACGGTGATTTATCCAAGGCCACCCAACAAATCAGTGGCAAAGGATGTTCCAACCCCCACAAAAGTCCCTCATAGCACAAAAATATTTTCTTGTAATGCAAAAAATCCTCTTTCCTATATTTAGCTGCAGAATTACTCCTGAAACACATTCGTTCTCCAGGCTCCTCAGACAAAATAATGTTATTAGACCGAGTGCCAGTGCAGGCAAAGAGGATTCGACATTTCACTGAAAATTGCACCCAGGACTATTAAGGAAGGGGAAGTTATTTGGATGCACTGCAGGCACAAACTCTTCAGATTTACACTTCTCAGTCAGAGCTGCCTGCAACCCCTCTGCAAAACCCGAGGAGAATTTCGTACTTTTCCCCTCCTCTCCCTCTCTTTACTCTGAGACAAATCTCCAGGAAAATTCATTACACGGTTTAAGCGATGGGATTTATCATTCCATTCAGCTTCCCCAACTCCTTGCTGTCACAGCAGCGAGGTAATTCTAATTTGTTCCTTTCATATTTCACTCGTGATGTGCAGCTCTGGGTGATGGGGAGGAAACAGAGATGGGAGCAGGGAATGGCTTTGGGGCTGCAGGGGAGGAATTCCAGCGTCTGGGGAGCCTCGGGGACACGGGGGACACTCCAGGCCGGTTCCTGGGGACATAATGCCACCCTCCAGAGGGGCATCACAGCATGGGGACAGAGCAGGAGCACGGGGGGTTTGTCACCTGCCACAGGGGGGGTTTGTCACCTGCCACAGGGGGGGTTTGTCACCTGCCACAGGGGAGGTTTGGCACCTGCCACAGGGGGGGTTTGGCACCTGCCACAGGGGAGGTTTGTCACCTGCCACAGGGGGGGTTTGGCACCTGCCACAGGGGTTTGTCACCTGCCACAGGGGGGGTTTGTCACCTGCCACAGGGGAGGTTTGGCACTGCTGCTCACTGAGCTCTGGCTCTGCTGCGTTCTCTCCACGTGGTCAGAGCCCTTCTTCCCTCTCGGCGTCTCCTCCCTGCACAGCTCGAGGGTGGAAGGGAAGCCTTTCACTCCAGGATCACCTCACACCTCTGTGTGAGGGATCTCTGCTGGTGATGGTGTCACCAGGACAGTGTCCTGTGGACAGGACACCCAGAGCGAGGGGAGACGGGCAATGACCGTGGCTTGGTCACAAACCCTGGAGCATCAGGGAAAAGCCACCAGAGCAGCCAAGGCAGCAGCAACCAGGACCATCCTCATCCCTGTCCCCCATCAGGTCCCATTTTCAGGAAGTCCTTGATTAGGCTGACCTTTATCCAGTGTAAATAATAAATTGATGGTGTATTAGCCTTGTATAAATGCATCTTCTAAACAAACACCCAGACTTTGTTCCTCTCTGCCTGGAGTTATCACCCCATAAACAAGAAGCTGCTCCACACGATCACCTAATTGATCCATTTTGTCTGATTCCAAATAAGCTATAAAAAAGTACATTTGGTGTGGGGGAAAGTGGGGTTTTTATCATCCTCTGCCTCGTCTCAAGGAAGGATGAAAGGAAGAAGCCTACTTAATGTTTGCTAAAATATTTAGAACAAGCTGTGAAAGATAGCAAACATTTTAGAACAGCTGTAAGTTATATTAACACGAGAGCCCGTCCTTGAGAATAAACTGCAGTCCCAGGCAGGTAGAAAAGCTATTAAAGAGATAAAGAGATCTTCCTTTGAATTGACACGTATCTGATTTGATTGCAGCACCATTCCCATGCAGTTCCAATGTTCCTTCTCCTGTAATAGGGGATTAATTCATTTTGATTATTGTTATTATGGCGAATGGCAAAGGGAATTAGCGGTGATGGATCAGGCACTTCTGGTTGGGTTCTCCAGCCCCCGCTGGGACCCGCGGGGCCGTAAAAACGATGGAGGGGAAGGGGAAGGGAATCATCTGGCAGATGAAAAAGATTCCTTGCGAGGTAACGTCTGGCAGCCTTTGTGGGAGAGCCGAGATCACCCCTGTGATCCGCAGTGAGAGGCACAGGAGGATTTTCCCCGTTGAACTCCGGTTTTGGCTCGAGGGAGGGTGGTGTGGCCGGGGCGAGTGCCAGGACTGAGCCTGGCCCAGCAGAGCAGCCAAGGGCCAGCAGCTGCACCTGCAGGGGTTGGCATTTGGAAGGCAAATTTCAGCTGCACAGAGGGGAGCAGGTCTGGGAAGCAGCTCCAGAGCTGGTGCACCACAGGGTCCCCTCCTCTTGCCCCGACCAGGGCTGCAATCAGCTCCTGGATTTCTCTCCTGCTTGAACAGAGTGGGGGGTTTTGCTCCACAGCATTACCAGGATAAGGAGAATCACAGGATGATTTGAGTTGGAAGAGACCTTTAAAGACCACCCAAGTCTTTCCACTATCCCAGGTGCCTCCAAGCACCTCCTACCTTCTGCAGCCTCCCCCAGGTCTGGCGGTGGTGTCTCCACACCTGGGTCCTTTGCGTGGTCAGGATCAGTTCTGCTCCTCCCAGAGCTCCAGAATCGAGGACAGCTCTGAGCTGCTGAAATCCCCACAGAGCAGATGCCATGTCCTTCGTTGTTTGCAGGCACAGGAGCGGTGCAGAGCTGTTCAGCATTGCCAGGCCGAGCTGTGGAAGTGGTGGAGCCGTGTCTGCCTGTGTTTAACCCAGAGAGAGAGCAGGGAGGGATGTGGAGGTGCAGCAGGGATGTGGAGGTGCAGTCCTGGCTGGGATGTGGAGGTGCAGTCC
>NC_031791.1:6264766-6269494 GCF_001522545.3 Parus major
ACCTGGCCCATGGCAGGTATTACACACATAAAATATATATTTTACATCAATTATACATACATACATATATATATATATTACTTGGCCCATGGCAGGTATTACACACATATATTTTACATCAATTATACATACATATCTATATATATATACATATATTACATGGCCCATGGCAGGTATTACACACATATAATATATATTTTACATCAATTATACATACATATATATATATATATATATATATATATACACACATATATTACATGGCCCATGGCAGGTATTACACATATATAATATATATTTTACATCAATTATACATACATATATATATACACATATATTACTTGCTCCATGTCAGGTATCACACACATATAATATATATTTTACATCAATTATACATATATATATATATATTACTTGGCCCATGGCAGGTATTACATACATAAAATATATATTTTACATCAATTATACATACATACATACATATATATATATTACTTGGCCCATGACAGGTATTACACACATATAATATATATTTTACATCAATTATACATATGTATATACATATATATTACTTGCTCCATGTCAGTTATTACACACATATAATATATATTTTACATAAATTATACATACATACATTCATACATATATACATACATATATATATATATATATACACACATATATATATATATATATTACTTGGCCCATGGCAGGTATTACATACATATAATATATATTTTACATAAATTCTATTTACATATATATATATTTATTATTTGGCCCATGTCAAGTATTGCATATATATAATATATATTTTACTTATATTGTATTATACATATATTACTTGGCCCATGGCAGGTATTACATACATATAATATAAATTTTACATATATTATATATATATATACATATATTACTTGGCCCATGTCAGGTATTACATATACATATTTATAAAATATAAATTTTACATATATTATATATACAGATATATATATATATTACTTGGCCCATGGCAGGTATTACATACATATAATATATATTTTTCATAAATTATATTTACATATATATATATATATTATTTGGCCCATGTCAAGTATTACATGTATATAATATATATTTTCCTTATATCGTATTATATTATATTATATATATTACTTGGCCCATGTCAAGTATTACATATATATATTTTTACATATATTATTTTATATTAATATAAAATTTATATTAATTATATATTAAATATATTATATTTACATATATAATATAATATATATATTTAATATTATATATATACATATTACTTGGCCCATGTCAAGTATTATATACATATATATTTTACATGTATTATTTTTATATTAATTTTATATCTATATTTTATGTTTAATATATTAATACAAATGCTATATTAATTTTATATTTTACACATATATTAAATATATTATATTTACATATATTATATTATATACATTTAATATATAATATATATATTTTTTACTTGGCCCATGTCAAGTATTATATTTTTTTTTTACATATATTATTTTTATATTAATTTTATATCTATATTTTATTTTAAATATATTATACAAATTTTATATTAATTTTATATTTAATACATATATCAAATATATTATATTTACATACACTATATTATATATATATCTCCACTGTCCCAGGGTCACCCCCACTGTCCCAGGGACACCCCCACTGTCCCCAGGGTCACCCCCACTGTCCCAGGGTCACCNGGGATGCAGAGGTGCAGCAGGGTGGGATGTGGAGGTGCAGCAGGGATGTGGAGGTGCAGTCCTGTGTGGGATGTGGAGGTGCAGCAGGGAGGGATACAGAGGTGCAGCAGGGTGGGATGTGGAGGTGCAGTCCTGGCTGGGATGTGGAGGTGCAGTCCTGGCTGGGAAAGGACGTGGTCTCCCCCCTGCCACAGCCACTGCCTGTTCCCATCCCATTCTGAGCCAGCCAGGGCTGCTGAGATGCAGGGATGTGGGAAGGAGGGAGGGTGCACTGCTGATCCCAAGTGTGGTGGTGCTTTGGGGTGAGGTCTGTGGGCACTGGTACCCCGGGGGGGTTTGTTACAGCAGCAGCCATGGCAGCAAGGCAGAGTCTGGGGGTGTCTCACCAGTCTCAGCATCGCCCCAGACGCTTCAGGAGGGGTTTTCTTGCCCTGTTAACCACTGCAGGGCTCCAGCACCCCTTCCTTCCCTGTGTGTTTCCATCTCTGCCCCCCTTCCCACGTCTGGGATGAGCTGTTTCTGTGTTACAGGGAAGCTTTAGGAGCAGAATCCATTAGGGGCTCATTTACTGCTGTGCCCTAAGGCAGACACAGAGCTGGCTGCAGTGAGATGATGGACTCATCCATCAGCAGCTCCTGCCTGGCCTGGCCTGGCTGGGAGCAGCAGAACTGAGAACCAGCACCAGCCCAGCCCAGCCTGGCCTGGCTGGGAGCAGCAGAACCCAGCACCAGCCCAGCACCAGCACCAGCCCAGCCTGGCCTGGCTGGGAGCAGCAGAACCCTGCACCAGCACCAGCCCAGCCCAGCCTGGCCTCACTCTCTGGGCAGCCTGGAGGAGCTCCAGCCCCCCCAGGTCCCCCTGAGCCCCCAGAGAAACCCCAGCACCATCCCCAGGGGCTGAGGGGAGCAGGTTTCTCCTCCCTGGGCTGTGTGTTCCCAGCTGGGTCACAGGGATGGGCTTTGAACCTCTCAGGGAAAGACCCAAATGATGTCCAAACCTTCCTGAGAGGACCCAGCAACAGTCAGATCCAACCTGAATTTCCTCCCAGCTCCCATTTTGATCAATCTCTTATTATTTCTCAGTGGCCATTTGTGTATAGGAGGAGCTTTCTGAATCAGATCAAAAGTCCATCGAGGCCAATCTCCTGGAGGAGCAGGACAGGCCATAAAGCATTCCCAGCTCTGGCCATCTGCAGCTCCAGGCCTTGCTGAGGCAGATGGAGCTGTGAGAACCCGGGGTTTAAAAGCCCCTGACAGCTCTTTTCTGGCCACATTTCTCTCATGGCTTTCCAAAGCCATCTCTGTGTTTGCTCTCCCCTGGCCCTGCCATGAGTTTCACAATTGGATCAGGCACTGTCTGAACATCCTTCCTCCACAAGGGCACAGATCAATTATTTTGGATTTCATCTGCTGCTGGCACTAGCCTTGACTCTAATCTTCCTTAAATCTCTGCTGGGAAGTGCAAGTCATGCCTGGCCAAAATCTCGTGTGCCCGAGGGACCCCAAATGGATCTCTGGAGTCATCTGTCTCCATCCAGCCTGGCCCTAAAATCTCCCTAATTCTGAGTAAAGGTGCTCTTAATGGGCCCATCCCAAAGGTTTGTATTTTCAGACCTCCTAAGTTTCCCATCACTATCAGGTTCCTGATCCAATGGGACAGAAGAAATTACTTTCTTAAAAATACGGAGGAACAAAAGGAATTAAATTACGTTTTTCAAGATTGTGCCTCAGGAGAGGAGTTTGTATTTCTCTAATCAGACATGAGGAGAAAGCCAGCCCTCTCCAATAGCCTTGGTTCATTTCCAGCTGGAGACAGGACAGCTCTGTCCCATCTGACTGACTCTGATGAAATAATATCAGTCTGGCTTTCCAAAATTCCCACCAGGCCTGGATCAAGTCAAACACAAACCACAGGTCCTCAAATGCTGTTTGCAGCCTCTGTGTTTGGAGATGCTCCTGCAAGAATGCTCTGTTTTCCCCCTGAGAGTTTTCCAGGGGGAATTGAGGGCTGGGGAAGGCACAGGTGGCGTCTCCTGCGGATCTGAACCCGTCCCTGTCTGGCCATGAACGGTGTCAGAGTTGGGTTCTTGGTGCTCTCTCCACACACCCCAGCTGCTGGCAATGTTCCTTCTGCTGTTTCCTGGAGGGGATGGCAAGAAAGGAAGGACTGCAAGAAATAAAAAGTTTATAGCAAGGGAAGGGATCAGCACAGCCCTCGATCTCCTGATGTTAAACACTGCTGACACAGGCCCTGCGCCGCTCAGATCCGTAACTTCCTCTAAATTAGCAATTCCACAGGCACAGCAGGAGCCTGCACAAGAATTGTCCATAAAGGGAAGAGAGTCACAACATCAGCCTAGCATGAAACCCTGCTTTCTGCTTTTTAATTAAGATTTCGAGCTCGTGTCTCCCCTGAGGTGCTGCGGGAGCTTTTCCCAGGCACAGGCGGCAGCCGGGGTCCCTCTGCTCACTCCCAGTTCCACTCCAAATTCCCAGTTCCACCCAAATTCCCAGTGCCACACTGGGCTACAGCGCCCAGGAGAGGTCAGAGCCCTCAGCTGGGGTCCCTCTGCTCACTCCCAGTTCCACCCAAATTCCCAGTTCCACTCCAAATTCCCAGTTCCACTCCAAATTCCCAGTGCCACTCCAAATTCCCAGTTCCACTCCAAATTCCCAGTGCCACACTGGGATACAGCGCCCAGGAGAGGTCAGAGCCCTCAGCCGGGGTCCCTCTGCTCACTCCCAGTGCCACTCCAAATTCCCAGTTCCACTCCAAATTCCCAGTGCCACACTGGGATACAGCACCCAGGAGAGGACAGAGCCCTCAGCCGGGGTCTGGAGCCCTCCCTGCGGGCTCAGGGCCTCCTGTGCCTCCCCTTCCCCAGCACAGGCCCTGGGGAAGCAGTGGCACCTGGCCCATGGCAGGTATTACACACATAAAATATATATTTTACATCAATTATACATACATACATATATATATATAT
>NC_031791.1:6272294-6274554 GCF_001522545.3 Parus major
CAGAATTCCAGCAGAATTCCAGAATTCCAGCAGAATCCCAGCAGAATTCCAGGTGAATCCCAACAGAATTCCAGGTGAATTCCAGCAGAATCCCAGCAGAATTCCAGGTGAATTCCAGCAGAATCCCAGCAGAATTCCAGGTGAATCCCAGCAGAATTCCAGGTGAATTCCAGCAGAATTCCAGAATTCCAGAATCCCAGCAGAATTCCAGGTGAATTCCAGGTGAATTCCAGCAGAATTCCAGAATTCCAGCAGAATCCCAGCAGAATCCCAGCAGAATCCCAGCAGAATTCCAGCAGAATTCCAGAATTCCAGAATCCCAGCAGAATTCCAGGTGAATTCCAGCAGAATTCCAGAATTCCAGAATTCCAGAATTCCAGGTGAATTCCAGCAGAATTCCAGCAGGATTCCAGCAGAATTCCAGCAGAATCCCAGGTGAATTCCAGCAGAATTCCAGAATTCCAGAATCCCAGCAGAATCCCAGCAGAATCCCAGCAGACCCTGCAGCCTCAGGGGTGAGAGAGGGGCTCTGAGCATCTCTGGCAGTGCTGGTCCCCCCTCAGCCTGCCCAGGGCTGCAGGATTGTGTTCCACAGCTCGGGGGAGAGGCCCACAGGTGGGAAATGGGGATTCCACCTGCTCCAAAAGCAGCAATTCCCAATGGGAAGCAAATGGAAATGTTAAGGTTGGCTCGTGCTGGGAGCAGAGCCACAGAGCCCATCCCCAGAGCACGGGGAGCTGTGGGAGCAGCAGCCAAACCTCCCAGCCTGGACTGGGAGCTGGGAGGAACCAAACCGGCCGTGTCACCTCAGGGTTTTACCATCATTATTGTTCCTGAGATCAGGCAGAAACCCCCAGCACGGCCTTGCAGCAATGCAGCTCTAAAACCCACAGAAATGTGAATGGTCCCTCCAGAATGGATCCCATTTGCCTTGGCTGACGGCCCATCCCGTGGCTCCTGCTCAGCCAAAGCCTGAATTCCAAGGGAAGCTCCATCATCCCCCTTCTGTTTGAAGGGAAAGTGCCAACAGGTCTGAGCTGCAATCCTCTGGATCTGGGGAGGGACGTGCAGATTTCTGGCAGGAGGAGGAGAGCCAGTGCCAGTGATCTGCACTGCAAATCCCTGGAGGAGGAACTGGCCAGGCTTTGCTCTCCAGCTCTCAGCACCCAACAGACACAATTCCTCCTGCTCTCCTGGCATTGTCTCTGACTGAGGGAGGGGTTTAAGTCCTTCCTGCACTCCCAGCCTTGCAGGGATGTGCCTTCACTCGCCCTTTCTCATTCCTTACCCTCAAAACCGAGTTTTCTGCTGAAACTGCGGGCAAGGTCCCGCCCTCCTTTACCCAGCCACAAGTGGGTCAGGGTAAGGACTCACTTTCAGTATTTGAAGCCAGCCAAATAAATCCCTAAATTACTTTCTAACAGCTCAGTAAACACAATCAATGCACATTAACAAAGCTCTGGGAGGCCGAGGAATTCTCTGGGGGGTAGAACACATCCCATGAATCTTTCCATGCTGTTGTATCAGGCAGGAACCACTGACTCCCTCCTCGTGCTGGGCACACAGATGGGAAATCTTTTCTAAAGCCATTCCTAGGCCAACCCAGGTTTTTCAAAGAGGATTTTTTTGGGGCAAAAAAGGCCTGGTTTATTTTAGGTATGTAAATGCTTTAAGATTTAGGTACATGCAAAAAGGGGTTTTTACAAATGTGAGAGAATTTGGGGTTTAAAGGAGCTCTGGAGGTCTCTAGACCTCCTCAGAAGACTTCACTGAGTTGTTCAGGCAGCTCTGCACCCCTGAGGGATGGGAGCTCCTCCAGGGAAGGGAGCTGAATACTGGGAATACTGGGAAGCTTTAGGGGTTTCCAAACTGAGTCTGCTCCTTTCACACCTGGAGGAGGAGGAGGAGGAAATGGCCTTCTCTCAGATTCTGGGTGAGTTCCACTCACCCTGACACAGACAAACACATTTATACAGCTCCAGCTCTCTCCATAATCCTCACGGAGGAAAAAACCCAAACAAATCCTCTCATGCTGCAGCAGCTCAAAGGGAAGCACCAGGCTGTGGAAAGGCTTGAACATGAGCCAGTCTCAGGTCAGGCCACAGAAATCCTGCCCCTGGAGCACCCTGAGCTCCAGCCAGCACCCCCAGGGACTCCTGACCAGCATCTTCAGCCCCTCCTGACCATCCCCCTGAGCTCCAGCCAGCACCCCCAGGGACTCCTGACCAGCATCTTCAGCCCCTCCTGACCATCCCAAACC
>NC_031791.1:6277414-6278729 GCF_001522545.3 Parus major
CCCAGGGTCACCCCCACTGTCCCAGGCTGCTCCAGCCCCAATGTCCAGCCTGGCCTTGGGCACTGCCAGGGATCCAGGGACAGCCACAGCTGCTCTGGCAATTCCAGCCCAGCCCCTCCCCACCCTGCCAGGGAAGGATTTCTCACCTAAACTTGCCCTTCCCTCCACCACAAGGAACAATCCAGAGCATCCTCACAGCGGCTCAGAGAGAGCCAAGAGCAGATAAAAACCCCAAACTGCTGTTTGGACATTTACCTGTCCCAAACGAGGATGAAAAATTCAAAACATGAAGGGAAAAAAGAAAAACAAATAACGGGAGAACCAGAATCCTGTGCAATTTCCACGTGGATGTGTCACAGCAGCTCGTGTTGGCACATCAAGCATCTGCCCACCTCTGGCCAAGGCTGGGGGTGACACCCCAAAAGACACAGAGGAAAAATGATCCAACCTTCCTTGAGGTCATCACAGCCCTGAGCACCTCCCTCAGGGCACACAAACACCTGAGCTCTCATTTGACTGCAGAAAACACAAATAATCAGGAAAAAAGCATTTTGACAGGAATAAAATCTATTCTTTAGGCTGAAGATTTTTATTTTTTTTTTCCTTTAATATAAGTGTGTGTTTTGAGTGAAAGGGAATTAAGTGTCTAAAAGAAATTCTTTGAATTAAGACTCATTTCAATTTAAGGCTGTTGAAAGGCAGAACACCAGGTGTTGTGCAGAGGTTCCTTTGTTCACTGTCACAATTCAACGCGGATTTGCAAAATACTTTGACTAAATCTGTTCTGATTTTTCTGTCAGAAACATTTCAGGTGACAATTTTTACCCCAAAAGCTCCACTTGAGGCAACTCAGACAAAACAGTTTAACATCAGCCTGGAGGGAAGTATTTTGTTCCCATTTCCCCAAAGAAATGTACACTTCAAACACTTGCAGGGGGAGATATTTTGCAGAAATCTCCAGTTTTAGAGGAACCCAGGAGAGCAAGGATGTTTGAATGGAAAAAATTCAGTCAAATCCAGTCCTGCCCAGATGGAGGAGCTGGTTTAAGGTGCTGCCACTCCAAATCCCAGCAGTGGGGTGAGCGCACTGCAGCAGATGCAGAACTGCTCAGTGCTGGTGCCCACGCAGGGCCTGGGGAGCTGCAGAGCCCTGGGCCAGGCTGAGCCCCTGGCACTGCAGAATTCCAGCTGAATTCCAGCAGAATTCCAGAATTCCAGCTGAATTCCAGAATTCCAGCAGAATCCCAGCACAATTCCAGCAGAATTCCAGCAGAATTCCAGCAGAATTCCAGCAGAATTCCAGGTGAATTCCAGC
>NC_031791.1:6281235-6284919 GCF_001522545.3 Parus major
GGTCTGGGATCCAGGAGAGGATTTTTAAGGATCTGGCATCCAGGAGAGGATTTTTAAGGATCTGGGATCCAGGAGAGGCTGTTCCAGGTCTGGGATCCAGGAGAGGCTGTTCCAGGTCTGGGATCCAGGAGAGCCTGGCTGGGTCTGTACAATGTCCCTGCAGGTCTGCCCAGGTCACAGCAACAGCTGCAGGTCCTTGCAGGGAGCCTTCCCAGGCTCGGGCACACATGGGGGAACAGCTTTGTTTAGGCAGAATAAAGATCATTTCCAATCTCTGACAGACTGGAATAGCTGCTCTGAAGGGGAAAAAGGCGTTTTTTGTCCAAAGCAAATGTCTACCCGAGGATTTAGTCAGACCTACCCAATGTGAGTCCCTGCTGGAGAGCAGCCAGGCTCCTCTGCTCTCTGCTGGGAGGAAGGACCATCCATTCCCTCCCCAGGCACAGTGTGGGGCTCCACTCCCTGCTCCAGGGAGCTGCTGTGCTGCTGGAGCTTGGAAAAGTGCAGGCAGTTCACAGACACATCCTATTTGTGGCTCCAAATGCACCAGTTTATCATGCAAATGATATGTCAACAGAATAGCTGCACTTGGCAATGCCTCCCGGAGTAAATTAAGCAGTTAAACATACCATGTGTAATATTAAAGAGGTTATGTGTTACATATAATAAGTGCTTGAAGCCAAGTTGTCAGGAAGCCAGGTTCCCTCAGGAATCTGAAATTCAGCTGGCAGGAGCTGCTCCTTCCCCCTTGAGCGGGTGATGTTTGGGGAAAATGCAGTATTTTGGGGTGCTGTGGAGGGAGGTTTTACCCATGGGATGGATGGTCCAGCTCCCTGGTTGGAATTTCAGGAGCTGGGGCACACTCAGGGCTCACTCTGTGTGTCTGGGAGCTCTTTGCAGGGACAGAAGGATTGCAGGATCCAGACTTCTCAAGGCTTTGCATTTCCTGGAGGGTGCAAATACCAGGCTGGAAAAGTAAAAAAAAAAAAAGAAAAAAGGTCCTGGATTGTTCAGCTCTGCAAATTGCTCCCTGAGGCAAAGGATTGTTGTAAAAAACACAAATATTCAGATTGGAGTTTAACCAAATACCAGGACACTGGGATTTATTCAAGTGTCAGCAGCCCCCAAGCTTGCCTGCTTATTTCAGGCTCCTGTACATCAGCAAATGTTCTCTGTTTGACACCAACAGCCCCAGACTTGGAGACACAGCCCCACAACTACAGCCTCTGCAGCTTCCTGATGGCCCCGAGCCCCAGACTGACACCGAGCCAGCCCAAACGCCCCCATAAAAACAAAAAACGCCTTTTGCAAACAGATTTGTGTCATTCCCACGGGCCTGGGGGTGCCTGAGGTCACAAACAGCTCCAGAGATTTATTCAGATTTGTTGTGGCTCCTCTCCCCTGGATGGGAGTGCTGGGACAGGCAGAGAGGGACAGCCAGCCCTGGGGGATGGATCCCTGATCATGGCACAATAAATACTGGATGGAGGATGTGTGATAACATCTATTAGGGCTTTATGAAATATTGATAGTGGCTGAACTCACGTTGCCTGCAGAGCAGCTCGTTCCAGAGGTGTTTAATGAAAGACAGGTGTCGTTTCATCCTTGGGTGCAAGAGGGTGAGGAGAGGGGCTGGGAGAGGCAGGCTGGGCTGAGCAGGGTGTGCAGAGACACAAAATGTGTTTTATGTACACACAAAATGTGTTTTATGTACACACAGAATTAACTGTGTGCTCCCCTGAAATCAATCCCTGCACAGACAACTGCCTTTAATGGGGCCAATAAAAAGAGTGCACAGACTGCTGTGGAAAGCTTGGGAGGGACTGGAGACTCCAGGAAAATCAGCTTTTCCTCCAGACTCTTACCCCTGATCCTCCCCCCTGAGCCCTTGTGCAGCACTGGGACACAACACTGCCCCGAGGAGATCAAACCCACCCAAATCATCCTCCAGAACAGGCAATTATGGATTGGTTTGGGTTGGAATGACCTGAAAGTGCATCTCAATCCACCCCAGCCATGGCAGGGNTCCTGCCCATCCCCAGCCCCTCCTGACCATCCCCAGTGACTCCTGACCATCCCCAGCCCCTCCTGCCCAGCGTTGTCACAGGATCCAGAGGTCCTGCCCAGCCCCAGCCCTTTGTTGTGCTCAGAGCTGCACAGACACAGCCAAATCCCCAAAATCTCTGCAGTGAAAATAGCCAAGACAGATGGAGGCACAGACTTCTGGAAAGACACACAGCAGGTCAGGAGCAGAGCTGGAATGAGGGAGCGGGGAAGGAGCAGGTCTGAGATCCCACAATGAAAGCTTTTCCTTTGGCACTGAGGCACAAACACTACAGTTCCAAATGCCCCGGCCCAGATGCTCTGGGAGTCTGGAAAGCTGCAAAGCCTGAGTCAGAGCCAGAGCTGAGGGGCCCCAGAACAGCTCCAGGCCCAAAGTGCTTCTCCCAAGAGCCACAGTTCACTCATGCCCCTGTTCAGAGTCCTGAGAACTTCCCCTGAAGCTGGGCATCCTCTCGGAGCACCACAGCTCTCCCCGGGCTCTGTCTCACCCCCCCAGCCCCTTCCCTTGGAAACCGAGTTGCCATCACATCATTATCTGTGGTGGCAGCTCGTGTTGCTGCCAGTCACCCCTAATTAGCAATCAGCAAACTGCTCACAACACTTACAAACAGTGTTAATAGTAATGGCATCAGTAATAACGGGGTGTGGGGTGTTTCCAGCACCCATCTGCTCCCAGCTCGTGCTGCCTGTGCCTGCCTCAGGATGGAGAATCAGCCCCATCCCCACCCCACAGCCCCCAGCACCCCAAAACCTCCTCCCAAACCGCAGGCACTCCTGGGAGCCCCACAATCCTAAACCAGACCAGTGCTCATCCCAAGATAAACATCTCGAATATTCTCATCAAACAAGATAAAGCAGACAGGACACCTGGCACTTTCCAAGAAGAGTTTTGGCCACACCATCTTTTTTCCAGTGGGAATATCCTGCATGTGAAACTCCCATTTCCTGAGTCACATTCCTGGGTGCTGCATGTCCAGGAAAAGCAGCAAGATCTGCTTTGCCCTTTCTTCCAGACACACAAAACTCTCCAGCTAAAATTAGGAGGAATAACCACGTGGAAGAAAAAAGGGGAAAAAAATTCAAATCAACTCTCCTCTTTTTCTTGCTCCTCCCAGCTCAACTGAAGCTCTTCAGAGTTTCTCCTCCCATGGAGTTGAGTCATTAGTGTTCAGATAAGTGATGCTTGAGCTTTGATTAAAATGACTGGGGAGCGTCCCTGCGTGATTAAAGAGAGATAACACAATAAAGGGAAGAGGACCTACACCATTATTATGGCAAATAAGTGCAATTCCCAAGCTGGGAGCTGCATCAGCTTGTCTAATGTAATAAATGCTGGACACGAGTCACGCTGGGCTCTGAGTGTGCCAAGGCCCCGGAGCTGCTGTGACACCGAGGGGACCACGGGGACTGAGGGACAGCTGGGAAACACCAGCTGGAGAGGGGGGACAGGGACCCACAGAGGGATGGAGGGAGAGGAAAGAGCCTGGGGAGGCCAAGGGATGGGTGGGAGTGTGCCCAGAGCAGATGGGGCTGTCCCTGGATCCATCATCCCTGGACATTGGGGCTGGAGCAGCCTGGGACAGTGGGGGTGACCCTGGGGACAGTGGGGGTGACCCTGGG
>NC_031791.1:6289689-6294938 GCF_001522545.3 Parus major
GATGGATGATGGATGGATGATGGATGGAAGTTTAAGCAGTGTAAGGAAATGCAGATTCGTGCCTCTCATGACCATTTATCCATTTTTCCTGTTCCCAGGTCAGTGCCCCAGCCCAGTCCGGGCTGCTCCAGGCTCCCAGCTCCAAGGGGGATCAGAGGGACGTGGCCAAGGGCTGCCTGAGCCCTGCTGTGGGTCAGGGCTGGGGCTGGAACTCCTCTCCAAGTGAGCAGAGCTCCAGCTCGCCCATCCCAGGCTGGAGCAGCCACAGCCCAGCTCTGTCCTCCCTGTCCCTCCCTCCTTCACCTCCTGCCATCCTCATCTCTTCTCTTTCCTCTGTGTGAACCTTTCCAGCCCCATTTCCCGGTGCTGCCAGAGGGATGTGAGGGATGTGACACACGGCTCAGTGCCCTCTCTGCTGCACTCTGCTCTGGTTCTGGGACAGCAGCACCACGCTGGGCTGTTTCTGCCCTCTCCAGGGGTTTGGGGCTCCTCTGGCACCATCCCTGGGCCCTGCTGCTGCTCCCCTGCCCCTCTCTGCCCTGGGGATGGGTCCCCTCCAGCACAGGACGGTGTCACACACAGCAAAAACACATTTAACAGAGGCAGCGAGCCTCAGCTCGGGTGGGAGGGGGCTTGGAGGGAAAGGGATTTATATTTTGTTGTGGGAACTGAATGAATAATTCATAGGCAAATCATTGACATGATAAATTCCTCCATTTCTCCTCTTTTGTGAATCGACAGCAAACAACTTCCCCATTCCTCCCCTCTGCATTTTCATTATTCAGAATTATTCAGTAAACAATTGCTGGAATAATTCTGGGGAGCAGATTCTGGTGAGGATCTCGTGCTGAGTCAGTGGAAGCAGGACCTGGTCCAGAGCCCCTGAACCTTCCAGCACCAGGCTTTGGGCTCCAGGTTTGACCATCCCAGCCAGAGGGGCACAGAGAGGCTCCCTGCTCCCTTTGTCCTCCCACTACCTGAGCAGAGTTCTGCAGATCAGGTTTTCCACCATGAAGATGGTTATTTACGAATTTACAAATATTTACAAATGGAATTGCTGGGATGAGTGGGAAATGGCTGGGATTGATCCCAGCACCTCCAGCAGCACCTCTGCCACCGTGTCTCATCTCCAGCCCTGCAGCACCAGTGGGATTCCTCCATTTCCATTTCAGCTGTTGCAAACGAGCCCTGCCCTTCCCAGGAACTCTCTGAACGCACTGCCAGGCTCACAGTGCAGCCCTGCCTTTGATATTCATGGGAAGTGAAAAGAAAACAACCCAAGGTTTGCTTTTTAATTTCATGGGAAATTTTGCAGGTGGCTTTTGCTTGGTTCTGCACTTCATTTATTCATTTACACACTGACCCAAACCCCACATGAGGCACTGAACGTCTCCAGAATAGCACAGCTCTGACTCAGAGAGTCCTTGATATTTATCTGCCTGCAGTTTTCAATAAGTTAAACCCAGCTGACCTAAAATACCAAATTCCGAGGGAGCTCTTTGGCTGATGACTCCCAGTATCTGACAGCAATTGTCTGGGGTGCATTTTCTGTATTTATTTATTATAAATGAGACACCTGATACCATGAGATCAGAAGCAATTTCCAGCTCTCTCCAGATCACGGGGAGGGTTCCAGTTTAGAGCCTCCCAACATCGTCAGTTCTGCTGCAAAACTTTTCTGTGCCGATTGCTGCTGATTTGTGATGTGTGAGCTGGGAATTGCTCAGAATCGCTTCCAGTTCTCCTCTTCACCTTCTAGTGGAAATCACGTTGAGCAGGCCCAGCCAGACTGTTGTGAGCACAGAACCCCTGACAATCTGGAGAGCTGAACCTCCCTGGAATGCCAAAACGCAAACAGCACGTCCCTGTTTGCAGCCCTGCTGTGTGGGGATGCTGACTCCTTTGGTTTGCATCTGCTCTCCCCACATCCCACCCCTGCAGCTGGGTTTGGGTCACCACCTTCCACCTTTCTGTCCACAGGTTTGACAAAAGAACTTCCCAACGAGAGACAACATTTTATAAACTTGATTCCTGTAAAAGCCTGCAGAAATCAGGATCTTCCCTCGCTGCCCTCTCGTTAAAACTCCTCCCCCCACGGTGATCCAGGTGTCTGGCTGCACCATGGACCACCAAGGAGCTGCTCTGGTCCATGGTGACCCCTCTCACTCCAGGGGCTGGGATAAATAACCTTTTTATTCCTTCCAGCCCAAACTGTTCTACCCAGCAGCTCCCACTGTGTGCTGGGGAATGGTGGGGACAGGAGGGGACAGCGTGGCCCAGGACAGACAGATGTCCACAAGGGACATCAAAGGCTTCTCCAGCTGCCCCAGGGATGCGTTTCTGCATTTTGGCTTTGGCTGAACCCTGTTCTTTTGTGGTAATTAAAAGCAGTGGGTGGTGCAGCAGAGCAGAGCCAGTGACACCAATAAATGCAGACCCCAATTATTACTGACCCAAATCCCCATTCCCCCTTTACTGGGAGGAGCTCACAGCGCTGCAGAAGCAGGAGAGTAAATAAAATGTACATTTTATGGGCTCAGCACACAGCAGGCAGGGAGCAGTGCCAGGCACCCCTGGGGACAGGGGCTCAGGGTGGGCACTGCCCCGGGCCCGGGGCAGCGGTGCTGGCACAGTCAGTGCCCAGGAAACACCATCTGCCACTGCAGCAGCCCTCGATGGGGGTCTGGAGGACATCGTGTCCTCCAAAGAGCCTCAAACAGCAAACGAGATCAGACAGGACCTGGACAAAAACCTCCCCAGCCCTGACTCCCCCACAGCGTCCTCTGAGACAGAGACCGTGAGTCAAACCTCGCTCTCCTCCTTCCCTCACAACACCCTGGCTCCTCTCAGCTCTGATTGGGAGGAGGAGAGTGCTGGGAGCAGGGAGATGAATGCTGCGGTGGAAGGGGCTGGGATGAATCATCTCTCGAGGCCATGGTGCCCCTGGGGCTGGAGGGTCCTTCTGGGCCAGGAGGAGGCTCAGCCAGGCTCTGTCCCCAGCCAGCCCTGCTGTGCCCTGTGCCAGCTGGCACAGCCGGTCCACGGTGCTCTGGAGCATCCTCATCCCCCTGGAGAGGCTTCCAGGGAGCCCTCAGAGCTTTCCCAGAGCTTTCCAGCGCTGGGAAATGGAGATGCTCAACTCCTGCTGCTCTGCAAAGCCATCGGGGGAGGATGGAGGGGAGCAGCTCCTCCCTGCCCTCACCCCATGGAGGTTTCTGCCCTCCCTCAGTGACAGCCGGTCCTCCCCCAGCCAGGCCCGGCCAGAACCGTGTCCGTGGGATGGGAAAGCAGCAGGAAGCTCAGCTCTGGCCTAGAAATGACCCTGTGTGGGTCAGGCAGCACAGAGAGCCTGGATCCCCCTGCCCTGAGGGCTGATCCGTGCCAGGAGAGCTGTAAATGCTCAGATTTCCCTTGCCAGCAGCTCCCCCAGCCCATCTCCCACGGGGAGGAGGCAGTGCCAGCAGGCAGAGCTGCAGGACGGGTGCCACCACCTCGGGGACATTTGGGCACCTGGAGATGGACAGAGGCTGCTGAGGTGCCAGTGCCAGCGCTCGGTGTCCCAGCCCTGGGCTGGGAGGTGCCAGGTGACCCCAGCAGCTCCTGCACCTGCAGCAGGGCGAGGGGCACAGCCTGGCACTGTCCCCAGTCCCAGACACCCCCACAGGTCCCAGTGTCCCCCCCCAGCAGCACAAAGCACCCGCTCGCCCTCCTGGGTGCTGCTGTTCCGCTGCTCCTCTGTGAGTCACGTCACTGATGTCACCTCCCGTGTCATCACAGCTCCGGGATGGATTTAATGAATCTTTGTTTCCTTCAGCTAAGAAAATCCTCAAAGAGGCTCCAGCAGCCTGAGGAGCCAGCAGGTCACTCTGACACGGTCTCTGTCCCCACAGGAGGACAGAGAGCTGCAGAAGGGGTCACTGGGCTGGCCGAGAGCTTCAGAGACCCAGGGACAACATCCAAGTCACTCCAGGACCCCTCTGTCCTCAGCAGAACCTGCCACGCTCTGCCAGGCCAAGGCAGCTGAGCTGTGCCCTGGTTCCAGGAGGGGACGAGGGACAGGGCCAAAGGGACAGTGCCACCGTGGCTGTGACAGGGGACAGCGTCTCTGAGGGGCTCTGAGCACTGGGACATTCCTGGCTGGGACTGACACGAGTGCTGGACTGTGACACTGAGCTGTCACCACGCTCTGCCCCTCACTGCAGGGCCACCAAACCCAGGGGACACCCTGGCACCCCCCTGGGGCTGCCCAGCAGCTTTAGCAGCACCTGCAGAGCCAATCCTGACCTGCACCAATACACACACGGAATTTGAAGCTTGTAGTGCTTTAAATCCAGAGGAATAAATCACTGCAAAGCAGAAGGGAACAAAATGCACAATAAAATCCGAGGGAAATGAAGATCACTCTTTTCTCTCCTGTGAAGGTCACTAAAAAGGGAAATGTCCTGTGAGGCCCCTGGGAGCCCAGCAGTGTGGACAGAGAGCATCTCCTGTTCAGAAAGTGTCTCACTAAAATACATAGGCATCCTATAAGTGATTGCATCATGAAATTCCAGTTAATTTGCTGCCTGGTCAGCCACAACCCTCCTGCCACGCTCCTGAGCAGAGCCAATAATCTTAAAAAAGAGTTTTGTTGGCATGGAGGCAGCTGGTCAGTGGGATTTGGGAAAGAGCAGCTCCTTCAGGATGGGGGGACACGACACTGCAGCCCCCCAGCCCAGTCCCCCTTGTCCTGTCCCTCCAGGCCCTTTTCCAAAATCCCTCTGCAGCTCCTGGAGTGTTTCAGAGACGCTGGAAGGGGTCTGAGGTCTGCCTGGATCCTTCTGCAGGTGTTTCCATCAGCTGCAGCTCCGGGCTGTGCCCATCTCCCCCAGGCAGGGTCCTGCCCCAGGAGCAGAGCAGTGGAGTGTCCTGGGAGGGACCACGGGAGCTCTTCCCAGCCAGTCCCTCCAGCCCTTTCCCATTTCAGCTTGGCACTGGCCAGCCCTGCCTGGATCCTTCACCCAGCTGCTCCCAGGCTTCTCCTCTCACCTCTGCCCTCAGCTCTCCCCTCTCCTGGGCCCATCCCATCCCACTGATCCCATCCCATCCCATCCCATCCATCCCATCCCACTGATCCCATCCCATCCCATCCCATCCATCCCATCCCACTGATCCCATCCCATCCCATCCATCCCATCCCACTGATCCCATCCCATCCCATCCCATCCATCCCATCCCACTGATCCCATCCCATCCCATCCCATCCCATC
>NC_031791.1:6295542-6300330 GCF_001522545.3 Parus major
CCCTTTGCTCCAGGGGTGCCCTGGCCCCGGGGGGAAGCAGAGCCAGGAAGGGAAGGTTGGGAACCTTTTCCCCTTCGGAAGAGCTGCAGTGTTTGAAAGCAACAGTGAAGTGCAGGATCAGGGCCTGGACCCAGGGCCTGGGAGGGGTTTCCAGTCCAAATCCCATTCCGGCTCCTTCCCATTCCCCTTTTCCCGTCTCTCTCTGCTGCTCTTGGCACTTCACGGCACCAAATATTCCGTGTGTTCCGTGTAATTTCAGAGCCATTCTCTGCTCTCTCCTCAGCTCTCCAGGCTGTGTCAGAATGTAATTAGCTCTTGATGGGATGTTAAGATTTCTGGAGCTCCCGTGGAGAGGCGAGGCAGCAGATTGTGATTGTCACTCCCCGTGGGAAGCACTCGAGGACCCTGGAAGGCTCATTTACAAAAACGTAAAATAAAGAAATAAAGAAAGAAATAAAAATAAATAAATCCAGAAGCAGCAGACCCAGCAGGCCTGGTTTAATCGACTGAAATCACTGAGATTTCTTTACCCCCGTGCTCTTTCCTGCTGGGAGATAAACGGGAGTTAACCCCTTCGTGACCGGCAGAAAGCTCCAGGGGGAGGCAGCGGCCGGGGCTTCATTCCACACCCAGCTCCAGGAAATCCTGGAAATCCGGGAAATCCGGGAAATCCGGGGAATCCAGGAAATCCTGGAAATCCTGGAAATCCGGGAAATCCGGGAAATCCAGGAAATCCGGGAAATCCGGGAAATCCGGGAAATCCGGGGAATCTGGGAAATCCGGGGAATCCTGGAAATCCGGGGAATCCGGGAAATCCGGGGAATCCTGGAAATCCGGGGAATCCTGGAAATCCGGGGAATCCGGGGAATCCGGGGAATCCGGGAAATCCGGGAAATCTGGGGAATCCAGGAAATCCTGGAAATCCTGGAAATCCGGGAAATCCGGGAAATCTGGGAAATCCGGGAAATCCTGGAAATCTGGGAAATCCTGGAAATCCGGGAAATCTGGGAAATCCGGGAAATCTGGGAAATCTGGGGAATCCAGGAAATCCGGGAAATCTGGGAAATCTGGGAAATCCCTTCCTGAGCCCCTCATCCTGCCTGGGAACAGGAGCTGCTGTGATCCCTGCTGCTCCCCCAGCCCTGAGCTGCTCCATCCAAACTGGGACCAGCCCCTCCATCAAACTGGGACCAGTCCCTCCATCAAACTGGGACCAGTCCCTCCATCAAACTGGGACCAGTCCCTCCATCCAAACTGGGACCAGCCCCTCCATCCAAACTGGGACCAGACCCTCCATCAAACTGGGACCAGTCCCTCCATCAAACTGGGACCAGTCCCTCCATGCACACCAGGACCAGTCCCTCCATCCACACCAGGACCAGCCCCTCCATCAAACTGGGACCAGTCCGTCCATCAAACTGGGACCAGCCCCTCCATCCAAACTGGGACCAGTCTCTCCATCCAAACTGGGACCAGTCTCTCCATCAAACTGGGACCAGTCCCTCCATCAAACTGGGACCAGTCCCTCCATGCACACCAGGACCAGTCCCTCCATCAAACTGGGACCAGCCCCTCCATCCAAACTGGGACCAGTCTCTCCATCCAAACTGGGACCAGTCCCTCCATCCACACCAGGACCAGCCCCTCCATGCACACCAGGACCAGCCCCTCCATCCACACCAGGACCAGCCCCTCCATCAAACTGGGACCAGTCCCTCCATCCACACCAGGACCAGTCTCTCCATCCAGCACCCTCCTGAGCACGAAGGTGTCACCAGGTCCGTGCAGAGGCAGAGCCCCGCTGCCAGCACAGCCCTGCCTCGGGGTTGGTTGCAGGTGTGAAACACAGACGTGTCCAGTGCGATCCTGAGCTGTTCCCATCCAGTTCAGCTGGAAAAAGGCCCCACTGATTGCTGCCCAGGCCACACCAATCTCAGCTGTCCTTTCAGAGATTATTGTGCCATTCTCTGCGTTATTTCTGCTCAGGAGAATTAATTCCCCTTTTCCCACCCCTGTCCCTGTGGATGGGAGAGCGTTCCAGCCTCCGTTCCTGCCGAGTCCCCTGCAAGGACCGGACTTAATTCACTTCTCAACTGTTGGCAGACAATCTGGGATTTTGTTGTTGTTGTTGTTTCTCTCTAATACTGCCATTGGCAGAAGGGAAAGAAAACAAAAGCTGCATCTGGTCACTTGAGGAGTCAGCCTCTCCTTCCACAGCTCTGCTGACATTTCTGTCTCCAGCCTGGACAGTAATGCATTCCATTTTAATTTTAGCAAATGCTTTCTTTATGATCAGGGACATTTTTCATTTGTATGTGTTTGCATCTCTCTTACAATTCAATATTTCATTTGGGGCTGCCAGGTTATTGCTGTTCCTCAAAATAAAACATTTGTGGCACGGGAATATTTCAAATTATTTTCTCTGGTTTCCTCCACTCAACAGCAGCAATTGCCTTTCCAGCCAGTCTGGGAGGAGCAGGGAGGAGTCAGTCCCAGTCCCTGCACGGTGAATCTGGGGGGAAATGGGGCTGCCCTGTGCTGAATCACCCAAAAAAATCAAAAGGAGACTGGAGGATTTGTTTGCCCTCCTTTGGCCATCACACCAAAGCTCCTGGGAAAGACTTCCCAGCAAATAACAATATAAATATATGATATATAAATAATAAATATAATCCCATTTCCCGTGGGGTCCAGCACGAGGTTCCTCATGGCTCAGAGCCCACCCTGTGCCCACCTGGAGCCAGCAAAGCGGAGGGGAGGGTTCTGCAGAGGGTTTGTGTGCAGGAGCCTGTGCATCCCACCCCACACAGCCCACAGCCCTCTCAGGAGGGAGCAGGGCTGGCAGGGATTCATCCCTGGGCCGGTTCTGGGAGCAGGAATTCATCTCTGATCTCCCCTAACAACGGCCCAGAGCTGCAGCCTTGTGCCAAACCCGGCTCTGCCACGCCAGGGCTCCGCTGGGAGCCCTGCCCGAGCTGTGTTTGCACGGCTCAAACACGGAGAGGCCGTATTTTATATCAGCAATAAATGTCAGCAGCTAAAATCAGCCTTCAGCTCCTAACCGTGGGTTTTCCATAAAAATAAAGGCTGGATCCCCAGCTGGGTACCCCAGGCGAGCTGGCAGGCCAGGGCAGCGAACTGGGCTTGCTTTAAACACTGGATTACCTGAGGGAGTGGGAAATGTCACCTAATTACACCTAATTACACCTAATTACAGAGCAGCCCCTCTCCTGTCCCTGTCCCACCCCTTACCCAGCCCTAACAGGAAGGCAGGGAGCAGCTCCCAGTGCAGGATCCCTCTCACCCCCAGCTCCTCTGGGTTTCTGCCCTGCCCAGCTGCAAAGGGCCCAAGGAACAAAGCTCCCACCGTTTCCCCTGGAAGGTTATTCCATGCTCTAACAGATTTTGCCGTTAGAATTCTTTTTTTTTTCCCTTCCTGAGACCTAAAATTTGATGCGGTTTAGTTTCACCTTGTTGTATCAATGTACAGAGAGAAAAGAGAAAACACCCAGGGGAGACAGAGAGGGCAGAAGGATCTGGAAGGGGTCTGCGCAGGATGGGGCTGAGGAGTGGGCAGTGCCAGGACAGCTGTGCCAGCCTGCTGTGGAGTGTTGGATATTCCATCTCCATCTGAACCTCAGCCCCCGAGCTGCTGAGATGCTCCAGCGAGCCTGGGCTGGGCAGGACAGACCAAAACAAAATTCAGAGTGAGAATTGAAACCGCAGGAGAAAAGTTCAGGGTGTTCCGACCCAGCAGAACACCTCCTTCCCCTAAGCAGGGTGTGCTATTGGGGAACAATTAAAGACAAGTCAGGGGTAATTAAAGGTAATTAAAGGCTGTCAGTGGGGAGTGGGGTGCTCGGGGGATGCTGCAGAGCTGACAGGCAGAGGAGCCCTCTGGGTTCTCTCCTGGGGAAGGTGAGGAGAGTTCCTGGGATGGGGCCACAGACCTCGCAGGAACCAGCCCTGGAGGCTCAAGCTTTCTGGTTTTCCCCTCTGGGCCATCTTTCCTGCTGTAGAAAAGGAGTTTCTGGAGAAGCTGAGGAACAGGGGAGAGCTGCAGCCCAGGGAGGAGCTCCCAGCCCCACTGTCCCCACCACCTGTGACAGGTGAGCATCGGGAGGGGACTGCAGCTCCTGCTGGCACTGGAGAACCACGGACTGCACGTGGCAGCTTTCCCCAAAAGCCAGCAGTCCCTCTCCTGCAGCACTCACCTTCCCTGGAGTACTGGGGAAAGCCAACAACTCCTGATTTACTCGGGGTTCCTGCTCAGGCGTGCGAGGAGCTCCATCAGCCTCACACGATTCCCACCCACATCCCACGGAGCAGCAGCAGCAGCTCCAGGAGCTGCCCAGGGAGGGGAGCAGAGGCCTGGCCGGGGGTCCCTGGGTGTGACAGCCCCCAGGGCCATCCCCCAGCTGCCACGGACACGGCCTGGCTTCCAGAACAGTCTGTGAGGGACAGAGCTGAGCTGGGGGAGAACTGGTGTGTGATGAACCAGGAGGGACCAGGAGCTGTGGATGTGGCACTGGGGACAGGGACAGAGCTGAGCTGGGCGAGAACTGGTGTGTGATGAACCAGGAGGGATCAGGAGCTGTGGATGTGGCACTGGGGACAGGGACAGAGCTGGGGGAGAACTGGTGTGTGATGAACCAGGAGGGATCAGGAGCTGTGTGGATGTGGCACTGGGGACAGGGACAGGGGCAGTGCTGGGGGCAGGACTGGTGTGTGATGAACCAGGAGGGACCAGGAGCTGTGGATGTGGCACTGGGGACAGGGACAGGACTG
>NC_031791.1:6300389-6303910 GCF_001522545.3 Parus major
GGATGTGGCACTGGGGACAGGGACAGAGCTGGGGGCAGGACTGGTGTGTGATGAACCAGGAGGGACCAGGAGCTGTGGATGTGGCACTGGGGACAGGGACAGGGACAGTGCTGGGGGCAGGACTGGTGTGTGGTGAACCAGGAGGGATCAGGAGCTGTGTGGAGGATGTGGCACTGGGGACAGTTCTGGGGGAGAACTGGTGTGTGGTGAACCAGGAGGGACCAGGAGCTGTGGATGTGGCACTGGGGACAGGGACAGGGGCAGTGCTGGGGACAGGACTGGTGTGTGATGAAGCAGGAGGGATCAGGAGCTGTGTGGAGGATGTGGCACTGGGGACAGGGGCAGGACTGGCAGGGGACACAGTGACCCCTCTGACACTGGCAGGGGGATGCTGGCCCCGCTGGCACTCTCCCGTGACTGGCAGGATGGAAATCTCCTAATTAGCACCAGGAAAAGCAGCAGCAGGAGCCCGGGCAGCCCCTGCCAAGCAAACATGTTCAAATCAAACTGCAGCTCCTTTGCTCCAAAGTTTACAAGATGTTTCTTTCAAGGCCTCATTAAGGCCTTCTGTTGTCCCCCGTGCCTGGGTTCCTGTGCCAGCCCTGCCGCTCCTGCACTGCTGGCACCCATGGCAGGCTCAGGGGAGAGGGACTGCCTTCCCCACTGCCCAGGGCATCCTCCAGGCACAGCCACCTCTGTAACAGCCCCAGGACAGCGTCTGGGCCGTTCCCTGGCCAGAGCAGCCCCGAGTGCAGCAGGACAGAGCTGGGCAGGGCACACGGCTCCAGCCCTGCCAAGCTGTTCCTTGGCACGGGCAGAGCGCTCTCACAGGGAACAGCCCAAGCCTCCAACACAAGGTTTGGAAAGAATTTAATTCCTTGGACTCTAATTAAGTGCTGGACACCGAGTCCTAGCTCTGGGTGAGTGCCTGGGCTGTTCCTGTGCTGCTGGCACTGCTCAGAACTGTCCCTTCAGCAGGTGGTGCCTCAGGAGCTGGGACAGCCCCAAGGAAAGAGCCAAACCAAAGCCCCGAGCTCCAGACTGATTTTGGTCCTGAGCTGGCACCTGCACTTCATCCTCAGGGTCTGGGAACACCTGCCCAGGGTTTGGGGCCCCCAGAATTTGTGCCAGGGGTGGCATCCCTTGGCACATCCATCCTGGGAGCGCGAGCAGGGCTGTGCCACGGGGAACCCAGCCAGCCCCAGGCACTGGAGGAGCTGGAACGCTCTGCCAATGTTTACTCAGCACTTTGGGCAGTCTTTTCTTTATCTTTCCCTTTTGCTGCGCTCAGGACTGCGTTAAGTGCAGTTTGCAGGCAGCGAGGTGCCCCACAGAGAGGCTGAGAGGCGAGGAGGGAAACATGGAGAGGGGAAATCAGATGGAGCAGCTCAGCTCAGCCCCAGGCAGAGCATCCCTGCCGCTGCCCTGAGCTCAGCACTCGCTCCCTGCTCCTCTCCCAGCGCTGCCTGGCCCTGGCAGCACCACCCAGCACCTCCCTGCCCTGTGAGCATCACCCCTGAGGGCTGTGCAGAGCCCCTGGCGTGGCTGCCCTGGTGATGAGAGGAGAGGAAAGGAAAGGAGCTGCAGTCAGTCCAGGGCACTTTGTGGCCTCCCAGGGAGCTCAGCCAGAGCCAGAGCAGCTGCCACAGCCAGGGTGAAAAGCAGCAGAGCTGAGGCACAACCAGCACGGCTCGAGGGAGGAGCACAGAAGGATTTAGGCTGGAAAAGATCTTTAATGTCAGCAGGTGCAGCCGTTCACCCAGAGCTGCCAGCCCCACCTCTCACCTTACCCCGGGTTTCCACAGCCACAGCTGGGCTCCTCCTGGGGATGGAGACCCCAGCACAGAGCTGGGGGACGAGCCCAGCTCATTCCCTGGCTGGGAAATGCTGGGCTCAGGAGGGATCCATGCCCAGGGCTGGGGCAGAACACAAACCACAGAGCTCCCCTGGAAATGCGCCCCAGACTGCAAAACCTGTCTGCGTTTATGAGCTGGGGGAAAGCAGCAGGAAACATCAGGATTCAACACTCCCAGGGTTGTGTTATTCCCCTTTTGATGCTTTTTATTTTGATTAAAAAATGCTTTGTGGTCAGACACAAACCTCCCTGTTGCCCCAAGAGCCAATGTCAACACAGAGTTCTGCGAGTTCCTCAGAGGAAAACGTTTAGAATTACAGAATGAAAAAATAAAAGTTAAAAGCATCAGCCTGATCTTTTCTGAGCTTTGCTCCTTCCTTCCTAGGCACATTCAGCATCTTTTTTCTTTTCCCTATGAAACTCTGGCATTTTGGGGTCCTACACCGCTCCCAGCTGAAGCAAAGCCCCAGGTGGGCAGTGTCCAAACCCCTGTGCTCCCACCCTGGACATCATCCCAGGGGAACGACCCTGGCTGCCTTTTCCATGCCAAATCTCTCCTCCTGGAGCCCAGGCAAGCACCTTTCCCTCTTGGCACGGTGTGCAGAGCCCAGCCAGGCTATCAGCAGCTATTTAGTTAATGCTGGAAAAACCTTGGATCAAAAGAACAACAACATTTTCCCACAGAAAAATGCAATCTCCAACCCCTTCCTGCGCTCAATTAAAGCAATGCCACTAATTAGGCTTCCATCTACCCATCCCACACTCTCTCCTGGGCCAGCACTTTCCTGCCCACCCTTGTGCAGCCTTTAGCCAGCCTTTCTCCAAATGAAAGGCATGAAATTGGGCGAGGACAGGTTTGCAAACAACCTCTGGAGCTCGGCAGGATTTGATTTCAGCCAGAGGAACTCAGCCCAAGAGGGATCTTTGCCAAGTGCTCTGGCACCAGGGCAGCCAGTGCAGGGAATTCAAGGTATTTGTGGCCCAGCCTTGCATTTTCTCTCGCTGTGGGAGCAGGGAAGGGCAATTCTGTACTTCCACCTGCATTTTTGTCGCTCAGAGTGGCTCCAGCCAGGCCCACTAAAGCATCTGCCCATGTGGAAGCGTTTCAGGTGCTTGGGGGGTGTGAGCCCGTTTATTTGTGTGTGTTTGTGTCTCTGCACTCCGGCTGTTTGCTGGAACAGGCTGCACTTCCCCCTGCATATGTCGCTGTGGCTACGTGCCTGACTGCGTGGGAGAGCTTCCCGTGGCTTTTTGGTGCCATTCCCAGGCAGCAAAAGGCACACTCTGCAGCAGGAAATTATTAGAGAGTGAGGGAAAACGTGGGGAAGAGCTGAGAAAGGGTTAATTTGCAGGAAATAATCCAAATGGGCAAAGAAGTGCCCCAGAGGGGGTTTTGGGTGGCAACTCCCAGACACGTGGAAGAGAGGGGGCCGGGGTTTGGGAAGGGGGAAAGGGGGAGCCACAGGGTGGGAATCGTGTGGGTGCCCCACGAACTTCCAGCCTGCATTTTATTCCCTGGGGTTTCCAAGGGATTCTCCCCACTGACCCTCTTCTGGCAGCTGACCCAAGAGACATCAGGAGAAGCAGCACCTGCGGGGCTCCAGGACACTGCTGTCCCACAGCTGGGCTTTTCCCAAAGGAAACGTCCCCCAGTTCCTCCCACAGC
>NC_031791.1:6304693-6308711 GCF_001522545.3 Parus major
GAACCTGGGGCTCCTGTCCATCCACAGCCCGCCCAGGCCATGGAGAAGCATGGCTGGAGTTGTCTCCAGGATGAGGGTGCCCCGGGGGTCCATCCATTACACTCCTATCAATGCCCTCCTCAGTTCATTTCTTTAACAAATCTTCCCTCTGCATCTTGGTGGAAACGGCCCAGAGATAATAACAGCAGATATGGGTTGACCTATGGGATTCCTGGAGTGATCAAAGTGTCAGATAACAGAACAAATCTTTCTCATGTGCTGGGATTAAATCAGGGCCTGTTGGCTGCTGCAGCTCCTTGTTTATTTGTGTTCTCTTCAATTGCATTTCCCTTCCCCCCATGAAGAGCCTGCAGCTGTAAATTACTGCAAACCTCCGGGTGAGTTGAGACACTGAGTCTCTTAACCTTGCAAACATCTCCTGCTTCCCTTAATGGTCTCTGAGAGCTCTCAGGAAACACAAAGCAAAATGGGGAAGGTGATTTGATGGGAAGTTCATACCTTGGCCTTGCCCAGCAGTTTGACCCGGTCTGGAGATCATCTGCAAGCCCTCGGTGTGGGACTCCTGGTGCTCCATGGCCTTGAATGCAACGTTTCCCCTCCGCTTCCCCAGCCTCCTCCTGGTTCCCTGCAGCACCTTGGGGCTGGGCTGTGCCCACAGAACAGCCCTGGGGAGGTGGGGTCACAGCCACGGAACCACAGAGTCAGCCAGGCTGGAAAAGACCTGTAAGGAAAGGGGAGCAGGTGGCCCAGAGCAGCTGAGGCTGCCCCTGCGTCCCTGGAAGTGTCCAAGGCCAGGCTGGACAGGGCTTGGAGCAGCTGGGACAGTGGGAGGTGTCCTGCCCATGGCAGGGGGTGCTGCTGGATGGGCTTTCAGGTCCTTCCAACCCGATTTAGGATTCTGAGATCATTGAGTCCAGCCATGAACCTGGCACTGCCAAATCCACCACCAAAGCCCAAAACCCCATCCCTGGGAGGGGCCGTGGCCCTGCTCTCCTGCACATTCCCAGAGTCCCCATGGGAGCAGCCCCAGGGCTCCAGCTCAGATAAACCAGGCTGGGTTTAGGAAGGGAGGGGTGAAGCACTGA
The DNA here is from genome assembly GCF_001522545.3 of Parus major. Lineage (NCBI taxonomy): Eukaryota > Metazoa > Chordata > Aves > Passeriformes > Paridae > Parus > Parus major. The sequence continues at coordinate 6,305,779 of NC_031791.1, forward strand.
GAGATCTCCTGAACACCGAGCACAGGGAGACCCTGGCAAGCTCCACTCCTGCCTTACCTGAAGGAGCATCCTCCAGCCCACCAGAAAATGGACATTTCTCAATCCACTGGCTCCACCAACGCGGTTTCTTTGGGACTGAAGGGCCTCCCATCACTTTCTTCACCTCCTGGGACTGGAAAGGAATTGTCACTTGGCCACTGACCCTGAAATGCTGCACGTGGGTCCAGCCATGCAGACCTGGAGGCAGAGCCATCAGTGAGGAGGGGCTGAGCCCCACCATCTGTCACAGATCCCCTGTGGACTCCCCAGGGCTGCTCAGGAACGGGAGATCAGTGAATTTATCACAAGTTCCCTGCTGCTGTTAATCTGCAGAGACACTGAGACCACAGAGAAATCACAGGTTAAAGCTGTTCCACCTCTTCCAGCAGAAACACCTTCCCTGTCCTGTGAGCCTCAAAGACATGACACTAAGAGGAAAGTTAAATGATTAATTTGTTTTTCAAAACCATGTCCTGAAACAAATATCAAATTTTTTAGCCAGAGGAAAATTGTTCTGGCAGCCCAGGCCTCCAGAAGCTGTTTGGGAGTTCATTTTAGTTGACTGAGTGTTCTCACACATCTGTGATTAGACACTCACGCTACAGATATTTTTGTTAACCTCCTTATTTGAAATTCTCCCCAAACTTCCCAAGCAGGATTTTCTTGTCCAAGCATTTGTGTTTTGTATCCATGCTGAAATACTGCTTTATAAATAGCAAGAGCTTTATCTTGACTCTAACCAATAACCTCAACTTAAAGCTAAATGCATAATTTACTGCAAATTAAACTTAATGGGACTGGAATAATTATGTTGACTTTTGGAAGCACTTAAGGATAAATACATGATTAGATATTTTGCACACCGTGAAGAAATATTTATTTCAAAATACAAATTCTTCCCATTGAGCCTTTGGATGGAGCATTTAGAGGTGACATGAGCAGCATAGAGATTACAGCCCAGTTAAGGCTGCTCAAATAAATAATTCTCCAGCACTGGAGAGGGGGAAGTGACACTGGAGGTGTCAGTGTCACCAGACCGTGGCTTGGGGACACGGGCACAGCCCTGGCTGGGGCTCTGCAGCCTCTGCTCCCTGTGCCCACCACGGATGAGCAGCCCTGGGCACCCCCGGGCTGTCCATGGGATCCAGGCCATCCCAGCCAGCCCTCCCCACTCTTGTGCCCAAAAAACAAACCAAGCAAGGATGGAGGGGTGGTCTGGGCACGTGGGACAGGTTTGTCCCCATTCCAGTCTCCTCAGGTGTCTGCAGGACAGGGATCAGAGAGGGATCAGACCATCAGACCAGAGAGTGTTCAGGATTTTCCAGTGCTCACAGTCTTCACAAAACACTTCTAAAAGCTCTGTGACTGCCCACCTTGTGCCCAAATTGAGCTCATAACCAGAGGGCAAGAGAAGCCGTGTGCCAAAGGTCTCCTGCAAAGCAGGAGAGCAGCACAAGCAGCACCAGCACAGGGCCAACAGCCCCATGAGCAGCACATCCTGCCCGTGGAGAGGATGAGCCCAGCCTGAGCCAGGGCAGTTCTTGGCCTCGCAGGGACACGCCAGGTGATAAATGGGCCACTGGAAGTGATTGAATTTGGTTTCATTGTCATGAATTAATCTGCCAAGGTTAATCAGGAGGGTAGAGCACAGCCTCCCCCAGCCCTGCCTCTGCCCCTTGGCTCGAGGCAGCTTCCAAAGTGCCACAGCAAGAGGAACAAACCCAAACTTCAGAGGGCTGAAGTGCCACGAGCTGCTGGGAGGGACGGGGCTGGGGCTGCAGGTGGGACCCACTTCTCCTGAAGCACTGAAGGAGAGGAGGAGGAGGAGGAGGAGGAGGAGGAGGAGGAGGAATCCCTGCCCACCATTCCTTTGACAGCCTGGCTCATGGCCCTCGAGAGCTGGGTGGCTGAGCTGGTGTCCTGCAGAGGTTTTGGGGCTGTGGCTCTCCAGGGGCAGCGTGGCCAGGACAAAGCTGAGCATCCAGCAGGAACTGCAGCCCCTGTGGGCAGGCACAGAGGGCTGGGACAGGGGTCCCCAGCTGCCACCTCTGGATCAATTGCTGGGCACCCCCTGGGCTGGGGCTGAGCTCCCCAGCACTTCCAGGGCTGTCTGTCAGCCAGGATTAGGGAATGAGCCTGTGGATGGAACCAGAATATCCAGGTCACCTCCAACAATACCATGACATTGGCTTAGGGAAATTACCACCAGCTCCAGCGTGCATGTGTGCTGCAGATAACAGCACAAAGGAGGCGTGGAGCTGGCAGGCAATTCCCAAGAGTAGGGCACTGGACATGGATTTGGATTAGTGACTGACATGCAAAATGCCCCTGGAGAGGCTCTAATCCACCCAGGCCTGGCAGAGCAGCAGCAGAACCCGAGGGCCTCCAGTGGCCGTGCCAGGATCTCCTGGCTCTGCACAGCGGGGACAGAGGGGTCTCATCCCCCCTCCCCAGCCACCCCCAGCAGGTCACTCACCAGGACACGCTGGGGACCCCAAGGTGGGACAGAGGGGTCTCATCCCCCCTCCCCAGCCACCCCCAGCAGGTCACTCACCAGGACACGCTGGGGACCCCAAGGTGGGACAGGACATCTCCACAGGATGAGCACCTGCACGTCTGCTCCTGTCCCGGCTCTCTGGGCTGTCTCTGCCCCTTCCAGGAGTCACAGGAATGAAGTGAGGAAGGGGACACTGATGCCACCCAAGCCCCTGAGCTCCCGGGGCCTCTGAGAACCACCAAACCCAGGGGCCACCACCCTCATCCCCAGAACTGCTCCCTTCTTCACCTTAATGAGCCACAGCTCTGGTGGGAGCAGCTGCTGTCTCTCCTCTGAGCAGCCTGAGCCCACCCTGCCCTCCAGGACAGCCCTGGGGACACAACAGGGAGCTCAGCCC
>NC_031791.1:6308866-6317251 GCF_001522545.3 Parus major
GGGACAGCCCTGCCAGGCCTGACCCCACACACCCAGAGCCCTTCCCAAGGGCAGGACTCCGTTTTAATTTGCGTGATCCCCTTTTTATTATTTATCAGTAAAGTGTAATTACTGCTTCCTTCGTGAGCCTTAATTAAAGATGAAAAACAATCCTGACAAGTCAATTAGATTTTTTTTCCTGGGTCTCCATTAAATTAAGACTCAAGTGTTACTGGAAGTGCTTCATATCACAACACATTTAACTGAAGGCTGCTTCGTAATAAAGAAATCACCAAAGACAATTCAGCAACTTTTCCTGAAGCTCTTACAACAGGATTTCATTCTCCAGCTGGGAAATGCCCTGGGGCTCTTTTTCCTCCACACCACTCTTCCAGCAGCAGGGAAGCTCCATCAGGAGCCGTGGGCAGCCGGGGTGGCCAGTCTGAGATCAGGGACAGCAAAGCTCTGGAAGCACAAGGCAACCTCATCTCCTGTGCCGTGAACCTGGCCCTGCCAATCTCCTCCCCAAAACAGCCTTGAAAAGGCAGGGCTGAGAGAGGAGCCTTTTCTGCACCTGGCCCTGCCAATCTCCTCCCAAAAACAGCCTTGAAAAGGCAGGGCTGAGAGAGGAGCCTTTTCTGCACCTGGACCTGCCAATCTCCTCCCAAAAACAGCCTTGAAAAGGCAGGGCTGAGAGAGGAGCCTTTTCTGCACCTCGGGGCTCCCCACATCACAGCTCCCAGCTCACAGCCAGAAAGAACTCCAGAGGCCACCACAAATTTGGAACATTTATTTATGCAACTGATTTTCTTAAAAGGAAAGAAAGCCAAAAATAATAGAATAACAAAATAATAAAAACCAGTTAACAACAGCTGGATGTGCGTGGTACAGTCCACAGCAGACACGTCCCTCCCTCATCCTCCTCCACGCTGGAGCTGCCTCGTGCTCCCAAGTCCCACCAGCTCTGGGATGCTGCCAGCTTTCAGGATCACTTTCACTGCATATAGACAAAATTGTTCCAATTTGGTGTTTTCCTTGGGTTTCAATTTTTTTTTCCTTTTTTTGTTGTTTTGTTTTTATTTAACAAAAAAAAAGCACCACTCCAATCTGTAATACCAATAAACATTATCCATCTTAAGAACGGTATTTATATTTTTATATATAGATTTCTATATATATATTTCTATGTACAGGATGTCCTTGCCTCGTGTCAGAGGAGCATCTCAGCAGGAGCTGGGTTGGGTTTTTTAGCACTTGGATTTCAAAACCTGCCCTGCACCAGAGATGCCCTAAAAACCCAGAGACACCCAGCAAGGAGGTATCAAAATAAAATAAAAAGGAAAAAATCTTGATTTCAAAACATATATACAGCTGCTCCAGTTGTCTCTGTAGGACCAACAGGTTCCAACTCCTCCTCTTTCTCTTTCTGGCAATTCTTTACCTGGAGAGCCCCGTGGACACTCCCTGCCTCGGGACCACGGGGACAATGTGGGTGCCAGCATCCCTCCAGCTCCAGGGGCTGGACAGCTCCCAAACCATCCATTCCAGGGATTTCAGAGGCTCAGCCCAGCCCTTCTCACACAAAACCAAACAATTTCTGCATGCAGCACCTTCCCTGGGACAGCACAGACAGCTCTGTGGAGAGCTGGGGACTGGGAAAAGGACATTATCCCAGTGGGGGGACTGGTGCAGCCGGATCGTCTGGGGGTCAAAAACACCTGGTGGTGACAAGACAGGATGGGCACACAGCAGGTGAGACAGCAGGGATGGAGAGAAGGAAGGAATGAGGTCGTATAGCCCTTGGAATAAGTTATTGTCAGGCTGTGAATTCCTCAGGGAGGAGGAGGGAGAGCCAAGGGTCTGGGCTGGTGCTGAAATCCCCATCCCCAGAGGGGAGACACGGGAGGCTCTTCCTGCTCTCCCTCACCCTTGGAGAAGATGGATGGAAACATCTGGGTTTGGCTCCAGCACAGCCATTTCAGCTGTGCAGCCTTCACGATTCCCTGGGCAAAGGGATCTCCAGCCCTGGGGGGAGTGGGGCTGGAGGATGGTGGAGGACAGGGCTGCCCCCAGGAAACCTCCAGCACCTGGAGTTTCTCATCTGCTCTGCTCCATCCCTCCCAAAAGTGATGGTGAAGGGTTCTGCCTGGCCCCCAGGAAAGAGCCAGCCTCCCTCAGCTCCCAGACCTGGCTCTCTCTGGCTGCACCTTCCCAAGGCTGTTTACTTCATTACAACCAGGCTGAGAGCAGAGTCCCTGTAATTACCTCAACATCAGATGGGAAAAGTGTCATTTCACACCCACCTGCAGCAGGATGGAGCTAAAAACCATCAGGTACCTCCAGCCACCAGCCCTGGTGGCACAGGGGCGTGGGCACCTTCCCCTGCGCAGCCCCAGAGCCACAGCCACACCTTGGGCACAGCTCAGCCCAAGCCAACACCCCCCAAAATCCATCCTCCCACCTCACCAGGCCCAGCAAAAGCCAAGAGCATCAACAGAAAACTGCCCAGGAAGTATTTGGGATGGAGCCAGATTTTGAGGATTTTGAGGACACACACAAGGAAAGGGTTAAAAACAGAGCCATGGGCCTGTGGGACATCAGAGCAGTTCAGTGCTACAGGTCGAGAGGAAGGTGTGGAGATGCTGGGGAACCATCATCCCCTCAGAAGCTCTGTGGAAGCACCAGGAGGGTCCAGGTCAGTGCCCCCAGCCCTCACCCCTGGATACACAGGCTCAGAACTCCCAGAACTACAACAGGATCCACCTCATGGGGCCAACAGGCAGAAACTCCACAGCTCCTGGGGGTCTTTGCTCCGCCTCAGAGCGAATCCCACCGAGGGAACACCTCTGGCAGCCTCCAGGCTCCTCAAGGAGCAGCTTCAATTCCACAGAAAAAGAAAAACATCTCCCAGTATCCATCTTCCCTGCTGGGAAACAGCCCCAGCTCCTTCTGGCCTGGTGTTCTTCCCTCCCTGGGCTCCTCTCCAGCAGCTGCAGGGACCCTGCAGGGCCTCATCCCACACACACCAAGCCCAGGCTGCCATTCCAGGGAACGGGATGAGCTCTGGGATCCTCCCAGGGCAGGGAGGAAAGGAGAGAGGAGGGTGACGATGGAGAGCGGCCAACACATCTCCACGTCCTTTCGCTGTCCGGATCCCAAGAGTTTCCTGGTGGCTCCTTGGCTGTTTCCCTCCCCACCCCAAGCAGGGACACGGTGTCCAGCTGGGCACAGCGCCTGCCCAAGCCCTTGCTGCCCCTCTGGTGGCCAGGTGCTATCTGCTCTCCAGGGACTCCAGGTATTCCAGGGCTATGTCGTAGCAGAAATGGTACTGCTCCTGTTCGGAGAGACGAGAGGAGAGGAGAGAGGGGTTACAACCCTGAGGGAGCCGTTTCCCAAAGTTATCCCTAGCTGAGGGAAAACATCTCACAGCCCCAAGGCTCCTGTCAGGCTGCTGGGGCCCCGTGACAGCTCTGGGAGTGACAGCAGCAGGGAGAGAGAACCTGGCCACAGGATGGGATTGGAGCCTGAGCACCGGCACAGAAATCCTGTTATCCCACACGGGATCCCAGGTGGGAACAGGCAGAGGGGGAGGAGGACTTCAAAGTGAGGAGGCTGCAGCAGCCCAGATTAAAAGCACATAATGCTTTTTGGATTAAGGAAAAGGATTGTTTCCATTTATCATCATATAAAAATAACCCCTGGGGCAAACAGAGGGGGAAGAGGCGCAGGCAGTGGGAAGTGCTCTCTGCTGGGCTGAGCTCCTTACACCAGGCATGGATTTGGCCTCCTGGTGACTCTGGGAGATTGAGATTCCCAGAACAGCCAGTTCAGGTTCATTTGAGGCGGGAGGAGGCTCATGTCCTGATGGGAAATGTTGCCTTTTTATAATACCCTTGCAATTCAGACCAACGTGCCTGGTGGCTTCATGCTTGTCACATCATCTTTCCATTATCTGCATGCCTCCCCCTGCTCCCCTCTCCCCTCCCTCACCTTCTCCTCCGCTTTTAATTCCTAATGCAAATCACATCCCCTCCTCAAAACCATTTCACTTTGCAGCTCAGGGGTTTTATAATGCAAACAGGGTAAACATTTCCAGCTGACTTGCTTTAAAAACACCGTGAGGCACCTGGATGCCTCCAGCACAGGGAGGGACAGGCGCCCACCCCCTCCCCTGTTCCATCATGGGGGGCCTGAATTGGGGCAGGGCCTTTTTGCCCTGACCTGCTGCCAGCTCCAGCCTCCTCGGGACACATCACCCCACTGCTGCTCCCACCCATTCACTTCATTCCCTTTTATATCCCAACAGGAATCATTTCTCTGACTCCACACCAGCACCCACGGCTCCCAGCACCACAGACCTTCCAAAGAACCCCAGTTGCATCCCAGGGTTAATGTGACTGTGCCTTACGGCTCCTGGGGAGGATTTCCAGCAATCCCAGCACTGACCCCGAGCCCGTGCAGGCACGGCTGGGTGAAGACAGAGCTCAGGCTGCTTTGAGGAGCTGCCTCACTGCCCAGCCCAGCGCTGGTGTGAGGATGCCCAAGATGCTGATCAGGATTTGGGGTGGGAAAGGCAGAGTTTTGGGAGGTGAGCATCCCCAGCACCTGCCAGGACCTGCAGCCAGGGGGGACAGGGAGGGTCTGGCGCTCACCAAGGTCTCCACCATGTTTGGTTTGTAGTTGCGGAGGGTCTTGGCAGCGAAGAACACATCGGCCATGTTGTGACACTTGATCATCTCCAGGATCATGGTGGAGGCACAGAAGGTGCCACTCCGGCCACCTCCATTCCTGGTGGGACAAACACACAGCAGGGCTGAGCAGGTGGCATCAGAGCACCTTCCTGTGACCTCCAGGTCTCTCCATCCAACCCTGCATCCCAGGGGATGTCCCAGAGCAAGGGCCTGTACCTGAACCTGCCCCGTGGGGTGGCAGGACAATGATCCCGCCCTCCAACCCTCCCAAGAGCACAAAAACCTTTCTGGATCACCAAGGCTGGATCTTGATCTCATTTGGGCTCAGTTCCCAGCCCTGCCATGGATCAACTCCTTGTGACCTGGGGGAAGCTGCTGTGTCCCTCCTGCCCCGTGCAGGGTGACCCTGGGCTGGTGACCTGGTGCTGCTGCCTGGAGGAACCGCCCCACATCCCACTGGTTCCACTGGGAACCTCCCCAAATCCTGGGCTGAGCCCCTGTTCCCACACCACCACACCTGCAGCCTGACAGCAATGGGAACAGGGCAGAGACAGAGAGAGCACGATGCCAGAGCTTTGTAAAGCATCTTCTCAAATTATCCTTCAGCTAACAAAGATGGACAAGGCTGTAATTAGTTTTTGATTAAAGGCTTGCCTGCTGTCTCTCCCCATCTGTGAACGTGTTGGGTCCCATCCGAGGGGAGCACACACAGTGAGCCTGTCCCACTGGGAGGACAGGGCTGGAAACCATCTCTGGGCTGGACAGGGCTCACAGCACCCTGGGCTGTCCCTCCCAGTGGAACAAGATAAGCTTTAAGGTCCCTTCCCAGCCAAATCACTCTGATTCTCTGTTTCCCCCTCCAAAATGGGCAGCAAGCGGTGGGGGTGGCACAGCTCCTGCCTGTCCCCACGCGGGATGTGGGGACAGGGCTGGGACCTCTGCCAAGGCTGGGGACCAGCACAAAGGGCAGGCTGGTGTCCCCCTGCTGAGCATCCATCTCAGGAGGGGACCAGAGTGCCCAGCCAAAACTCATCTTGTGGCAGAGGCAGCCCCATCTGGGACACAGTTAGGGTTAGGGCTTTGTGGAGGATCTCCAGGCACAGCTGTGGACTCTGGAGGCTTCTCTCCCCCAGCACAGCCTGCTCCTCCCCAGCTGACACTCACAAGCAGTGCACCACAGTCCTGCCATCACCACTTTCCTTCTGCCACCTCTCCACCTGGGCCAGGAGGTGCAGGAAGGACTTCTTGGAGTCGGGGGTGTCTCGATAGGCTGACCAGCGCAGGTACTGGAAGTGCCGGACCATCAGGTGCCCCTCCTGCAACTGGAAAAGCAAAACTCCTCAGCTGGAACCCACGGCCTGCCCTCAGCTGCCTCCACTGGAGGTTTGACAGGGGCAAGGAGGGGTTTGTTGTGCATGGACAGTAGAGGTGGAGAGGAAAATCCTTTCCTGCTGCTGTAACACGGATGGTCCAGCCCCAGCCTCCAGCTCACACTCGTTCCACCACCCCATCCCACCCAGGAGAACTCACTGACTTGCTTTCTCCAACCCCACAGACCTTAGGCACTCTGTGTACCCCCCAAAACCTGTTCCCAGGCCCCTGAGCCTCCCCAGGGCTCCTCTCTGCATGCCACAGATCCACAGGACATGGTTCTGCCGTGCTCAGTGTGAGGCTGCTGAGAGGAGGAGGAGGAGGAGGCGAGAGTTTAATCCCTGGTAATCTGGTTAGTTTGGAAAGCTAATCTGGTTAGCTGGATCCAGGAGGAGGATTACATCCCCAGAGCTCAGCAAGCTTCAGCTGGGCAGATGTGGGGCTCCTGCTCAGGAGCACTCGGGGATCCCAGGGATGGGACCACGCCTGGGGCTCGCAGCTCGTGGGGGAGAAAGGGGGGACACTCAGCTGTGGAGGGCTCTGCTCACCCAGCTCCAGGCGCCTGCTGAGTGGGATGAGACCAGACCTTCCCCACCCAGCAGGACCAGGTGATCCTGTGGGGGAATTGGGAGCTCCTGGGGACTGGGAGTTGGGGGCATTTGGTGCCCACTCCAAGCTGCACATTTTAAACAGGGGCTTTTCTGAACCTTTTTGGGAGCTTGGATGTGAGCTGGTGATGTGTCTGTGGTGGGCTGAGCACCCCAGGCTCCAGTTTCTGTTTCCAGCTAGAAGCCAGGAAGGCAGAGGAGGAAGAGGAAACAAATAAATGAAGTTAAACCAGAAGAAAACTCCTCTGCCAGCCTGGGAAGGAAAGTTTTGGGAGCTGCTTTGAAGTGAGGTGAAAGCTCTGGAGCACTTGTGGCAGCCCCAAAGCCCATCTCCATTCCAGCAAGGCTTGGCACAAAGTGGCTCCATGAATTTCCCAGCCCTACTCCAGCAATCTGCTCCCTGGAGGAATCTCCTCGTCAATCCACAGATTTCCATCACGCTGCATTTTAATTTAGCCCAGAGTATATTCTACCACCTGAGAGCTGAGCATATTTGGTGTAGGATTTTGTGCTGACACCCAGGAAATGCCAGATGCTCCCTCAGGGAGCGTGAACCAAAACCCTCTTTGTGTTAAGAGTTCAGATAATCAGGATTTATCTCCTCTGGCCCCGGGCACCCTGCTAAAGCACCTTCTCAACCAAGCCACAGTTCCCTTCCAAGCTCCCTAATTCCCATCTGCCCAGTGACCTTCACTGGGGCACTGGCCTCAGCCTCTTGGCAGCCACCAGGAGTTCAGAGACCTCAGGGATGTCACCTCCTCCCAGCTGCCATTTGTGGGTAAATCAGCTTCTTCTCTCCCTGTCCAGCTCTGCATCACCACATCCCTGCCCTGCTGCCCTGCATTTCTCCTCTTTCTAGGCAAGTCTAACCAGCCACTAAACACTGACAAAGGGTAAAAATCTGTGTGGATCTTCTCATCCTGCAGGGAAAGGGCTCTGCTGGTGCCAGGGGAGCTGCTGTGTCCCCGTGGGGAGTGTCCATCCTGTGCCGTGTGTGGCAGGGCAGAGAGGGATCTTCAGGCAGAGGAAAAATCTTCCTGCAGGTTTCTAACACCTCTCAAGGAGCTGGCAGCTCCAGACAGGTTGGATGGAGCAATGGCAATTCTACAAGTTCCTCTCTGGCAGGAGGAGAGCTGGGGCTGCTCTGCAGACCCCAGCAGTCAGGAAGGACCTTACTGCTCTCAACAGCTCCCCGAAATGTTGAAGCCAGGTGGGGTCTGTCGCTTCTGCCAGGTAACAAGTGAGTAAAAAAGAGGAAACAGCTGCATCATGGCAAGTTCAGAAAGGGTATTAGGGGAAAATTCCTCCACCACAAGAGCTGTCAAGTCCTGGCACAGGGTGCCCAGAGCAGCTGTGGCTGCCCCTGGATCCCTGGAACTGTCCAAGGCCTGGACTGGGCTTGGAGCAACCTGGGATATGAAAGGTGTCCCTGTCCAGGGTAGGAACAAGGTGGTTTTGAAGTTCCCCTCCAACCCAAACAGTGCTGGGATTCTGTGGTGTGTACAAGCAGCTCACCCGTGTGATGTTCTGGACTCGGAAGAGCCGGGAAATGACGTCCTCATCCGCCACTCCAGAGATGTATTCCACCTCCATGGGGCCGTAGTGCTGCAGCCCCGGCTCGGGCCAGTACTGCAGGCAGGGCTGTGGGGAGAGGCTCACTGGGAATGCAGGCTGGGACACAGGGAAGGGCTCCAGGGAACGCCTGGGCAAGGAGCAGCTGGGGCTGGAGCCGGGGG
>NC_031791.1:6318661-6319007 GCF_001522545.3 Parus major
CAACACCAACACACTGCCAATGCAACACCAACACACTGCCAATGCAATACCAATGCAACACCAACAGCAACTCAAAGCCAAGGCAACATCAACACCAGCACACTGCCAGTGCCACACCAACGGCAACACCAACGGCAATGTCAACACCAACGGCAATTTAATGCCAACACCAATTCAAAGCCAGCACCACACCAATGCCAGCACAATGTCAGTGTAACACCAGCACCATGCAGCCACACTGGGCTGCTGCTCAACACCTCTGTGGCTCCACCTGGCCAGCCCTGTGCTCACAGGGGACAAACCCTGAGCGCTGCAGACAGACCCGTGTCCCCTTGCAGAGGGGAAA
>NC_031791.1:6319339-6325377 GCF_001522545.3 Parus major
GGAGCAGGACAGAGGCACTCACGGGGATGGAGCAGGACAGAGGCACCCGTGGGGCCAGCAGCACTCACCCAGGCAGAGTTGGACTGGTTGAGCTGGTTGAGCATGACGATGGAGGTGCAGCCGTAGTCGTACACCAGCCGCCAGAAGTCGGTGGTGGTGTTCTGCAGCGGGTGCAGGGTGACAATGAAGGCAGAACTCTTGGTGTAGCTCTGCAGAGAGGAGAGACGAGCACCAGTAAGGACACGGTGGTGACACTGCAGTCACTGCTGTCACACCCACCAGGCCATAAATCCAAACCCAGCAAAGTTTTGCTGTGCAAAGTTGGCTGAGGGCAGGGGAAGCAGCTCCTTCCCTCCCCAGGGAGCACTCACATCAGTTAAGGCCGCGTTGATGTAGTTGTTGCTGTCTCCATCCACAGAGATGAGGAAGGGAAGGCATCGGTCGGGCGGCAGGACGTCCATGCTGCGGTTGCGCTCCCGGTTGCGGGGCAGGAGCGCGATGCTGCACTCCTCCACGTCCAGGTGTGGGGTCACCGAGTTCAGGGTCTGCAGGCACACAGATCCCCCTCAAACCCTGCCCAGTCCCAGCAGGCACGGGCCCCGGGAGGGGGAGGACAAGGGGGAGCTGCAGAGGTTTTGGGGCGCTCACCTGGAACTCCTCCCGCAGCTGTGAGGAGTTGCTCTGTGGCTCTATCCTCACCATCTCCTTGTAGGTGGGCTTGAACTCGCTGGCGGGGATGCTGGTCTCCCCACAAAGACAGGCCTCCAGGATGGCATCGTGGATGAAGATGTACTGCTCCTTTGGGGAGGAGAGGGGACACCCTGAGCCTCCAGAGCCGGCTGCTGACAGCAGCACCTCCGGCTGTCCCCAGCAGCCGCTCACCTCCGTCTGTATCATGTTGATCCTCCGAGAGCAGAGGGTCTTCACGCAGTTGTAGATGTCCACGACGCCCTCACACTCAGCCATGTCCAACATCACATCCAGGACGATGTAACAGCCAGTCCTCCCCGTGCCAGCACTGGGCATGGAGGGGGAGACAGCAAACACATTCCCAGTCTGTGCTGGCACCCACACACAGCTCAGAACACCGCTGGGCACTGAGCAAGGTCTCTGTGGGTGAGGGCTCAACACACAGACCCTGTACCAGGCACCCCCACATGGCTGCCAGGACCTCACCCACCTCCAGAGCCTGGCTTAGCCTTAAACCTGCCCAAACACCCCTGCTGCAGCCCCAAGGGTGTGTGATGGTCAGACTGTGGCTGGGCACCCATGCCTAAGGCTCATTTTTCATTTAAGACAGCAGAACACGTGGTTTTTGCAACAAAACTGACAACTAAAGCATCTGAGTGCTAACAGTCCTCTGGGATCTCAGCCCAAAAGCACCAAGGAGAGCTCTGCTCCGAGCCCTGGCAGAGCAGGGAGGCTCCTCTGCCATGAGCAGGTGTGAATGCCCCAGGGGAGACCCTCAGGGTAAGGCTGAGCCCAGCAGGACACCCAGAGCCAGCCCAGCAGTGGTGACAGCCCTGGCATGGCTGGAGTCACAGACACCTGAACCCCCCCATGATGTGTCAGGAACAGAACCACCCCTCTTCTCCCTTCCTACAGAGTCTTTTCCAGTGTAATACTAATTTCTGGGGCTGATGAATCACTCATGGTGATTATCAGTGATTACAGACTACGGGCACTAATCGCACTGCCTGCTGAATGAACACTGATGAGGCAGTTGACAGGGAGAAATCAAATAAAAAATAAAAAATCTCTCCCACTCATCAGCTCCTCCTGGTTTGTCCAGTGGAGGAAGAATCATTAGCCCATTGTGTGGGAATGCCTGCTCAGGTTTGGTGGCACAGAGAGCCACCAAAGCTGCTCAGATGTGTCACTCGTGTCCTCCCAGCTCTGGCGTCCTGCTGAGCCCTGCAGGGCTCCCTGTGGGAAACCCTGGGAACGGGGCTGTCCCCTGCAGCCCCACGTCCTGACCATCAGCAGGTCAAGCTGCCCATTGCTGCTTCACCTGCCCAGTGGGACAGAGCTGTCCCCAGTAACAGGCTGGGACAGCCCCAGCACAGAGCTGCTCCCTGGAGCTGCCCCAGCCCCTCATCCCTGCTGCCACCAGCCAGCGGTGACATTTCCCAGGTGCCATCTCAGAGGGACATCAGGGCCAGGCTGGGCAGGGCTCGGAGGGATCTGGACTAGGGGAAGGTGTCAGTGCCCAGGGGTGGCAGGGGGATGAGTTTTGGGTGCCCTCCACCCCCAGCCGCCCAGGAGCGCTGCCCACACCTGCAGTGGATGATGATGGGGCCGGCGTCGGGCGGCGTGGACGCCTTCACCCGGCGGATGAAGGCCAGCAGCCCTGTGGCGTGGTAGGGGACGCCGTGCTCGGGCCACGACATGAAGTGGAACTGCTTCACCTCGTGCCGGGCCGAGTAACCCCGCTGCAAGGGAAGGGGGAGAGGACAAGGTCACTCAAACGCTTGATTTGCTCAGGAACCCATGATTTTGCCAGGCAGATCCAGGCAGATGGAGCACACAGCAGCCACGCTTGGGCAGCCCCACAGCTCTCTCCTCTTGGCTGCAGGAGGGTTAAAAGCCGCCAAGGAGAAAAAGGAGGAGGTGGCAGCAGCCTCGGGTCTCCCTGCCCCATAACCTGACAGTAATTTGACATTCCTGTAGATTAAGGGGTAAATTGCAGTGCCTCCTTCTCCAGTTACCACACTGCAGAATGATGGCTACATCACCTCCAGCCCAGAGGAGAGGAGCTCATCCTTCACCCCCAGCACACTCACAGCAAAATTAAACACTCTCTGTCCAAACGAAGGTGGGACTGAGCCCGCTGGCACAGGGTGCAGAGCCAGGGGAGAGGCAAAGGAAGGAGTGACTGGTGCCCCAGTTATATTGGGTTAAACAAACAGGATTCTGTAAGTGCCAAGCTGTGAGGGTGCCCAAGGAGGGGTCAGTCCCCGAGGCAGGGCAGGGCCGTACCCTCTCGAGGGCGAAGGTGCGCACGGCGTACTCAGCCAACGTCTCTGACTCCACCAGCGTGATCTTGATGTCCCCGTACATCTCGGAGTCATCCGGCCAGTACTTGGAGCACTTCACCTACAAGGAGAGCACAGGATGGGGGTTTGGCCCTGCAGAGCTGGAGCCCAGAGGGATGGGATGGGATGGGAGCCTTACCCGGCCCACCTCCACCAGCTTGGTGATCATCACGATGCTGGAGCAGTGCTCCTGCCACACCATGCGCCAGAAGTCGTACACCATCTCCTGCTTGGGCCCTGAGGGACACGGTAAAAGCTCCCACAGATGGATGGCACCAGCAGCAGAACCCAGCCCTGGCAGTGGCCCAATGCCACCATGTCCCCCTCCTGCCTCTGAGAGCTCCACAGCACCTCAAAGCCATTTCCCCAGGGCTGTGCAGTGCCAGGGGAAGGCAGGAGGGGTGGGAGCTGCTCCACATTGGCCCCCTCCCTTCCTTTCCTACTCCTCCCAGGTTTAATCCCACCAGAACAAAACCTGGCTGCTGCATCAGGAGCTGAGGAACCACGGGCAGAGAGGGCAGGGAATGACTCACCCTGTGTGGCTATGAAGTGGTTGGACCTGTGGTAGCCCTGCAAGGGAAGCAGAGACATCAGTCCCAAGCTGGGGCACAGATCCTTAAGACACTTCCCAGTCACCCAACTGGTAGAAATTCCCCACAGCCACTGGGCCAGGTGCTGCAAGTCCCCTGCAGGAGGTTCAGCAGCCATGCCACGCTCGGTACACCCTGTGGGTCAAATTCCACCCTTCTCTGGGCACACGGGCCCTGCTTTCCATGCCCCAGAGGCACACACACCTTGCTTTCCCATTCCCTGGGCCATTCCCAGGTTTATGGACACGTTTTCCTGCCTGCCTCTCCCTGATGGTGTTTAGACCACACTGCCCAGGGTGAGACCTGGCAAGAGCTGGGAGCAGAGAAGGAAGGAGAGGGGGAACAGTCTACTTACTTCTCGGTTAATCCGAATCTTAAGGATCCCGTTGGGACACAGGTTTGAGAGAAAAAGATCAGAGATATTAGTGAGGCACAGAGCAGAGAGGGGTTAGAGCACCTGCCCCGGAGCAGGCCATGGACAGACAGGGCAGAAAGGACACAGGGGACAGGGCTGGCTGAGGGACACTGCTTGGGCACTGGGATCAGGCCACCACTGACAAGACAACACCCTCTGGGCAGGAGGGAAGGGTGGGATTTGCTGCTGCTGCTGCTTCCAGGACACACTGGAGCCTTCCTGCACCTGCTCTGGAGGTGACAGGGGACATCACTCCTGGGGACACAGAGAACACCAGGACTGGGCTGTGCCCAGGGTCACACACACCAGCAGGATCCAGGGGTTCCCTGGTGTGAGCCCCAGATGGTCCCTTGGTCCTCCATCTGCACCACCCCAGGGAGAGGGAGATCCACGGCCACACGAGCAGGTGAGGGGGGAAAGGACAGAAAGGCAGAGGAGGAATGAGAAAGGAGGGACAGAGCAGAGCAGGGAGAGATGCAACGAGCAGAAACTTCTGATGAACACAAATCAGGCAGGTCCTTCCTGACCTGATTCCAGGGAATCCCTGGTTCCAGGGATGCACTGACCAGCCCACCCTGGCTCCAAATGCTGCTGGACAGACCAAGAGGGTCCACAGGGAGCTCCTGTTGCAGCCCAGAGCCCAAGGACACAGGCCCTGTCCCCACTTACGTCGATGTAGTTGGCGTTGATGTAGTCGGAGTTGGGGTCACCCAGCAGCGGGTGCAGCTTCACACGGTGACGATCGTCTGGGGAAAGGGGCCGAGGAATCAGCAGTGCCTGGACACCCTCCAGGGCATCCCAGGCACTCACTCTGGCTGAGGAGTCTGCAGAATGCAGGATTCTCGACTTGTTTGGGGTGTCTAAGGCTTTGCTAAAGGCACTCACATGTGGACACATGATCCTGTCTCCCTTTGGTCTTGTCTTTCTTCTTCGAAGCATCCCAGCCTTCAAAGAAACTCTGAGGAAAGGATGGACATCTCCAGCCAAGGGCTGGACTGTGGGGTCCCCCCAGCCCCAAAAGCTCCCTGGGGACACAGGGTGCTCCCTCCACCCCAACACCTGGCTCCTGCAGCCCCAGCTCCACCTTCACAGCACACTCTGCCAGCCACACTCTCCTGCTGCACAAAATGGGCCCATTTTCCAGCAAATTACAGACTGCCTGGTATTTTTTTTTCCAGGCCTGGTTGTAGGGTTTTTTTGCTAAACCTCCCCAGCTCCTTTCCCTCCCTAGCACAGAACAGGTTTGTGTGTAATAACAGTGACATTCACAGATTGGCATAAGAGGGGGAAAGTGGAAGGAAATTACATGTTTTCTCCCCTCCCATAATATCTGAGTGCTTTCAAATGACTAGTTCCAAGAACATACAGCAGCTTTTCAAGGAGCACTAATGATTATCACAAGCCCTGGTTTGTCCAATGCATCAAAGTGGGGGAGAGCTCCTGCTCCTGAAACAGCTGAGCATTAAACAGTAATTTCACTGGCAAGTTTCAATCTCCAGACCTGTGGGACACCAAGAAGTCAGGAAGTGACCCCGCTGGCTGTGCTGAGGCAGAGGCTTGTGAAATAACCTGCTCTGTTACAAGTGCTCTGAGCTGGCCAGCTGGGATGGACATGATGCTGCCAGCAACTCTTGGGAAAGAAATCCCTCCCCAGCATCCTCTCCCCGGGATCTTCATGGCCTTGGAGCTGCCAGACTGCAGAGGATTTGCTCGTCCTTGGGCTATGGCCACGCTTCTCACAGCCAAGTGTGCTGGAGAGCAGAAGGTGACACGGTGATGTCCGGGGAGGGGAAGGAAGGAGCAGCCCTGGCCCTTGCAGGAGAGCTGGGATGATGCACTGCAGACAGGGACCTGCTCAAGCTGACAAATAACCCAGAGCTCCAGCAGCAGCCATTGAACCCAGACTCGGGGACACCCCCCACACTGACAACGCCAGCCCAGAGCTGTGAGCTCCAGCTCCCATCCAGAGCTGTGAGCTCCAGCTCCCATCCAGAGCTG
>NC_031791.1:6325502-6326988 GCF_001522545.3 Parus major
CCAGAGCTGTGAGCTCCAGCTCCCATCCAGAGCTGTGAGCTCCAGCTCCCATCCAGAGCTGCAGCCCTGGAGCATCCGTCCTCTCCTCGCACACAGACCCTACCCGAGTCCCCTCGCTGGCACACGCTGTCCCCACCTCATACTCCTGTTTGAAGCCGTAGCCCTCGGCTGTTTTCATCTGGTTGATGTGCTGCAGGAGGTCGGCCACGCGCACGGCGGGGTGCAGCTGCCCCGTGTGGTACGGGGAGCCCTTGCGGCCGCACTGGCGCCGTGGGGAGCCCCCCAGGAGGCTGCTGGACTCGTTGACCACGCTGCTGCGCTGCTCACCTGCACGAGGGAGGCACAGCCAGGGGCTAGCAGGGCAGCAAAGCCTTGGGCCACGTCCCCATCACCGCCTCGCACCCACAGAGCGGCGGGGAACGTTTTCTTTGGCAGCCTCTGGCACCAAGAATTCCTTCCCAACATCCCATCCATTCCTGCCCTCTGGGAACCGACAGGACCACACAGGAGAGTGCCTCCACACCCCATGACCTGACCAATGGGCTCATCAGCTGCTGGGATTAATGAGAAATTAATTAATTGCTGGCATTAGCAAGGTGCTGCCACAGCCACACACTGAGGATCCACTTGGGTTTCCATGAGGATTAGTGACTTTCCTTTAAATGCACAGAAACTGAAGCACGGGGGGGGAACAGCCACCAAGCAGTCACCAAGTCACTCATTTCCTTTCGTTAATTAAGGATGTTCACAGGCAATGCAAACTCCCCCAGCCATGGCAGGCAGCCCAAGCTCCCCAGCTCAGCCCCACCAGCCTTTGAGAGCTCCAAGCACAGCAACCAAAGCAAAAATACACCTAAGCCAGCTCTGTGTATGAAGAGGAGGAGAAGTTTGCCCTCTGGGCGTTAATGATCCATGAGACAATGGTGGGAAGCGCATTAATCCCGCAGCCGGTGCGGAAGAGCCGCGTGCAGGCGGCATCTTGCAGTTACTGTAACAGATGTTATTAGCATATGGCTGAAACTGGGGCATCCAAAGAGTTATTTTACAACTAAATCAGCATGGAGACACATCCTCCAGTGGGTGTGAAGTTATCAGTCTCCCTCTGATGTGAGCACAGGGGCTCTTTAACCCTTCGAAGCCCAGGCTGTGTGGGGAGGGCTGGGGGAAAGCTTCCAACCTCAGCGTACGCCAGGAGGTGGAACTGACCCAGAACCAGAGGGGCTGCAGGCACCCCCTGAGCCCACACACATCAGCCTAACGTGGATGGAACACCAAGCCTTCAACAGAGTCACAGAATACCCCGAGTTGGAAGGGACCCACAGGGACCACCGAGTCCAACACCTGGCCCTGCACAGACACCCCAACAATCCCACCCTGTGCCTGAGAGCTGTCCAAACACTCCTTGAGCTCTGGCAGAATGCTCCTGGGATATTTTGGGGTTATTTGGCACCTTTGCTGTGGCTGGAAGGAAGCAGGGGATGCCAGC
>NC_031791.1:6327358-6343360 GCF_001522545.3 Parus major
CCTCACCTCTGTTCCCACAGCTGTGGAAGGAGAACAGGGATGCCAGGCTCCCACCCTCACCTCTGTTCCCATAGCCGTGGGTGTCCATGAAGGACAGCCCCAGGCGCTCGTCCTCCTGCAGGGTGCTCTGGTCAGTGAAGCTCCTGTCGATGGCGCTCATCATGTGCGTCTTCTCGTGCCGGTAGTTTATGGTGGCTTTGGTCATATTCACGGGCTTCCTGCAGCGGGGAGGAGCAGAAGTGAGCAGGGCTTAGCATCAGGTGATCTAAGGTCCCCCCAGAGCCCCTGGGCTTGGAATATTCTGGGAGCAGGATGGATTATTTCCAGCAGTGTGGTCATCACGCTTTGGTGCTCTGCTGTCCCAAGCTGGTCACAGCCACACGTGCGGCACCTCTCACTGACTGCAGCAACTCCAGCTGCTCAACCTCAATGTCCCCTCCTGTCCCCTGCCCTTGGACAGCCAGGAGTGCTCCAAAAGCTCTCTCCAGCCATCTCCCATCGCGTGGATCTGCCCCAGCCCAGCCCCATTTCTCCAGACATGACCTCCTGGTCTAGTGGAAGGTGTCCCTGCCCATGGCAAGGGTTGGAGCGAGATCAGCTTTGAGGTCCCTTCCAAACCAAACTGTTCTGTGATTTTAAAACCATGTCAGGGGCCAAATCCATCCCAAGGGATGGGCTGGACCCCCCTGAGTGAACCCGTGCTCAGCACCCACTGTGGAGGCTTTCCCCCCATGCAGGATCTCTTTAGACACCTAATGAAGATGCTGGGAAATCCCAGGAGTTCTCAATTGGACAGAACCTCACACCCCAAATTCATTTAGGCAAAGAAACCTGAATGACTGTTTTTGAGAGGCAGCATCAGGCTCCAAAGGCAGACAGTGATTAAACCAGAAGGATGAACAGGAGATCTGAGCCCATGCTGGCATCATGGTGGGGCTGGAACTCTGCAAAGCGCTGCTAAAATCCAGAATTCAACTCAGAGTCGCTGACCCTTCCCCTTTATGCTGCCTTCTGTCTCTAACAAGCTCGGCAGCATTATTTTCCCTGATCCAAAGAGACCCTTAAAATGCACTTGGCAGAGATAAGGACTTGTTGGGGCAGCGGGGTGAGGGGGGTGGCCGGGAGGAGGGAAAGCAGGAGAATGACAATTACTTACGGGTAATAGGAGTACGAATAGTAGTTCCTCCTGGCAAGCGTGCAAAGAGAACAGCAGAAATTGCATAAGCACCTTTTCTCCAGCATTGGGAAGGGAGGTTACAGGGCAAGTCAGCTGCCAGAAAATTCAATGCACCATAAAGGAGTCGGGCTCCCCTGTGGCACCCACGGGTTATTTACTCTGGGCAGGAGCTGACATCCCAGCAGGACAGCACCAGCTCTCAGCGTGACCACACTGTGGTGGGTGTCCTCAGCACCCTTGTCCAAGGGGATATTCCATCATTTTTAAGAGTCAACAACAATTCAGTCCCAAATGTAGGGATTTTCGCCCAGGCTTCTGGTTAGGGACCCAGAGGGGGAGATGGGGTTGGGATGTCACATTCCCAGGGCACATTTACTAGAGACAAACATGTTCCAAGGCTGCATTTCCGTTCCACCACATCAGTGTTTCTCCAATGGCAAAGCACTCTGGAGAAGATTTATGAGCTCATCCCACCTTCCCAACAGCCCCAAATTCAGGGCTCTCAGCACCAGGTCTAATTTGTAGCTCTGGTTTATCCTCTTCAACAGGTTCATCCTGGGATGCTGAAGCAGAGCTCCTCCTGCTCCTGTCCCACAGCATTGGCAACAGGAACGCAGCAGCCTCACTCACAGCATCACTCCCCAAAACACATCAGCACTGCTGGCACTTGCTCCACCAGGGAAGGACCCAATGGATCCACGAGCCAGCCCTGCACCTCAAAGTGTGCAGGAATGTGACAGCCCCACTCTTCCAGCAGCATAAATCCACAGGGATCCTTCCAGGGCACACGGAGCCATAAAGAGCTTTGCAGATTTACCGGGCCAAGGCTCTGCCCTGCTGTTTTTCTCTCCCTCTGGCTGTTCACGTACTTTGCTCCATCCTCCCAAGCCCTGTGTTTAATTGCTGTCCTTTATCCCAGCTCTGAGAGTCCCCCAGCCCAGCACTGCCTCAAGCCCTGCACAGAAGCCTCCACTTTTCCAGGGCATTGCATCCACGTGAAAAGCAACGGCCGCATCCCCAGCGCTTCTGGGGATGAGTGTCCCGAGAAGCCCCTGCCCTCCTCCCCCCCACCCCGTGACCCCCCCAGTGCAAGCCCACCACCACGGCCACAGCCCCATCCGTGCTGGACGTGCTCATGCCAGCCTGGCCAAGGCAACAGGGAAGCCCAGAGGCAACATCTCAGAGTGGATGAAGCTGGTTTTTGTGATTTTGGGTTGGGGGTCCCGTGGGGCTGCTGCTGGCAGGGAAGAGCTGGTGGGGATGATGGGGATGGCTGTGCCCAGCATCGCTGCAGGGCTCGGGCCAGGAGAGTTTCCATCCATGCAGGATCACCAGGGGAGGGAGGGAGGACCAGCAGCAGCCCAGGTGTCCTTACCCTTTCCGAATGGCCACAATGATGGCTCCCAGCAGGATAATCAGGACGATGAGCCCCCCAGCACAGATCCCCAGGATCAGACCCATCTCCTCCGAGTGCTGTGACACCTCCAGGGGACGCTTGCTCTCTTTGCAGGCAGCTGCCAGGGGACAAGGACGGGCAGGAGGGGTGGGTGGACAAGGGTGCTGTGAGCACCCACCACACTCCCCACTCCAGGGAGACTGGCAGCATTAGACATGGAAACACCGGGATTCATTCCATGGGATGTTTGTTTCTCCATGAACACACATTATTCCACAGGGCTCTGCAGTGCCACACTATGACCATGGACAAGTCCCTCTCTCAGTTCCAGTGGGGTGACACAGTCCCTTTGTTCACCTTTCACCACACCCCACAGAGGATCATCCACCCACCCCTGCACCACCACTCCAGCCTGCCACCTCCACCATGGTAACAGCATTAACACGGAAAATTCAACCGAGGGAAAAACCCCAGACGCCAAAGAGAGTGGGAAACAAAAGAGTGCGGGGTGGGGCTGGGATAACCCATCACACGCAGCCCCAGCACTGCCGGTGCTGGTCCCCACCCAGCAGAGCCACAGCCGGGCTGGGATCAGGGGAGGGAGGAGCTCACCTTTGCGAGCGATCCGGACACAGTTCAGCCGAGTTTCCTATGGAGGTAAAAGGTGGGTCAGTGCTGGATGAGCATCCCAGCAGCTCTGCCCCACACTCCTGCCCGAGCAAGGCTGGGGGGGAACAGGGCTGGTCCATTGGTGCTTGGGGTGATTTGTGCTGCAGCACAGAAACAGCTCCTGGGGCCCCACATCCCAAGAGATGCTGGAATGATCTGTCCCCAGCACTCCCAGGTTTAGCTGGAGCCACTGCTCCTGGCACAGAGGGGATAGCAAAGCTCAAGAGCGTGGGAGGACCCAGCAGACGCAGCCAAGCCACATGTCACCAATGTGCCACCAGCTACAGCTAAAACATTCCCAGGTTGTCATCCGGAGCTCCATGGGTTTGTCTTCCATCAGTCAAAGTTTCAAGGCTCGGTCCTGGTGCTCTGCACCTGCTGCCAACATCACCACGAGGTTCCAGCTCAAGCCTCCAACAGTTTTAACACTGGCAATTTAGGGATGGGTTCAGCTAAAATATTCCATTTTTCCATGCATCCAACTTCAGTTGCAAAATAAAAAGCACCATTTTGGCAGTGTGATTCTTCTTCTCCAAGCATCCTCCAGTCTCTCAGGACACCAGGCACCAATGCTGCTGCATCCACACTCAGCCCAAGACGTGCCCATGTCACATATCCAGGGCAGGGCTGGCTGCAGCACTGCACTCCCTGGGATCTCCAGCATTTCCTTCTCCTGCTTCTTGCTTCATCTGGCACAAAAACCATGAAAAAACCCAGCTACAATCCAGCGTTTTTCCAGCATCTGAGGGCAGCTGGGATAAATCCATTGGCTCCCAGCAGGACAGATGTAACACGGCATCAGGCAGCAGTTATTATCCAGCGGTGCCGAGCGGGGACCCTCCCTGAATCTCCAGTTACAAGGCAGCGAGGTGTGAACAAAGAGGGCTCAGTGGGCAGAACTTTCCAGCAGGACTGAGATGTGCAGGACAGTGATGGTCCCGGGGTGGGACAGGAGCTGCCAGAGCAGTGATGCTGAGAAGGGTCCCCACAGGTCCCGGTGGTCCTGTCGGAGGAATCCCGAGGGGGATGCAGGGAGAGCAGCCCCACAGAGGGAACTGGCAGCAGCAGCAGGGAGGGCAGGACAGCCTCAGGAGTTCTCTGGAGCTGGGACTGGCCATCCTGGCAGCACGGGGTCCCAGCAGTGACACACAGCTCTGGCTGCCCAAACAGTCCTGCTTCAGGCCAGGAGGAACCCCAGGAATGGTGCACTCCCCTGCACTGGTGCTTGTCAGTGTCCTGGCTGGGGGAAACACGGCTACTCCACCCCCAGCATCTACATGGGGATGAGGACAGGCACCACACAGGCGTGCTGGAGCAGGACACCAACATCTCAACATGCCTGGAGCACCAACTGCCCCCTGGCAGGACAGCAGGGGTGAAGCCAGAGGGTGAGCCAGGGAGGGGGATCTAAAAGCAGTCCCATTTTACCAACCCTCAGCCCCCAGCCTGCCTGTACCTGATCCAACCCCCGGCTGGAACAGGGTGCCAGGGCTACTCACCCCTTTGAGGTTGCTCATGGCCTGGAAGTAGATGAGATAGGCCTTCTTGGGCTCCAGGGGCGGGTTCCAGTAGCCGTTGTAGGTCTGGTTGTCCCCCACGGTGAAGGGCTTGGCCTCGGTGAGGCTGCTGGCAGGCAGCTCTGCCCCGAAGTAGTGCACGGAGCCGCGGGACACGGCGTCGTCGAAGGTGAGCGGCACCGGGAAGCACTCCTGTCCCCCCAGCTCCCGCCTCAGCCTCCTGGGCCGCTCCTCCTCCACGATCACCTGGTAGGTGCTAGGGAGGGCCAGGCACGGGTTAGCTTCGGGAAGAACGGTCCTGCCCTTCCTTGGAGCCCCCTGTGCCACCCCGTTCTGGGGTCTCACCCTCCCGCAGCCCCGACCTACCTGATGGGAGCCCCTCTGCCCTGCGCCGGCCGCAGCAGCACCGTGATGGTGCTCTCTGACTCGCTCAGAGGCGATGGCATGTCCCCGTAGTCAAAGGTGGGAGCTGCAACAGGAGCTGCGGTGAGTCCTGGGGCTCCCCTGGCTTACGGGGAAACTGAGGCATGAGCAGCTTTGCCCAAGGCAAGACCTCACCCAGTGGTATAATATGAATTACTGCAAATAAAGTGAAACACCTCTCCAGGTGTTGTACAAGGGTCGAGAGAGGACCCCTGGGTGTGCACAAGGGAGATTACCAACACCAGTCTGGCAGAGGGGAAGAAACCAAGAGCGGGATCCAACCTTGGCAGGACCCAAATGCCCGAGATGTGCCCAGGAACAGCACCACCAGGATCACCAACACACTGTGAGCTTCCCCCACCCCAGGGCAGAAACACACCTGAGCCAGCCCAGCAGCACCCCCAGACCAAGGTGGGGGACCCCCCTCATGCCTCGTGGTCCTCAAACCATCACTGGCAGCCACTGGGGTGCAGCTTGAGCTGCTTTGTCCCAGTGCCCCCATTGATGCTCAGCCCATTTGCTGCAATTAATGCAACACCATGGACACGAGCAAAGAGCCCCAAGTACTGCACAGCTTATTAATGCAGCCCAATTCATCCCTCACTCATACCCTGAGAGCTCAGCCAGCACCAGCCACCAGCACTGGGCTGGCCAGACTCCCCAGACAGGGGCCCACCAGTCTGGGGGCTGCCAGGGGCTCACAGCCCAGCTGCCACCACCAAGAGCATCTCTCTGTGGCAGCATCCAGCCACCAGAACACTGCCAGCCACCACCACGGGAGCCAGCCAGAGGCTGCACAGCAGGAGGACACCTGTGTGGAGGAGCAGGCCCAGCAGCAGGAACGCAGTGGGGGAACCTACCGGAGATGTTGGTGGTGATCTCGGTGAGAGCTGTCTGGCCAAAGCCCTTGCCAGTGCGGGCCCGCACCGAGAACAGGTAGGTGGTGCCGGGGTGGAGGTTGGAGAACACGTGGTAGGTCTCATTGCGCAGCTTGGACACCGTGCGCCGCGGGCCCGGCACGTTCACCGCGGGGTCTGAGGACTCGATGCTCTGGTAGCTGATCTGCAGGGACAGCACACGGCATCAGCCGTGCCAGAGGGACAGAGCCCAATTCGGGTGGAGAAGGGATTAAAGCAATGATTCCAGAGGAGGGGATGGTCATGGGGCAGCCAGGGACTTTTTGAGGTGAAACAAAAGAAGAGGTTCAGTGAAAAAGCCAAAGGGCTCAGGGGTAGCAGCAGCTGCCTCTACTCCCCATGGCCAAGAGCAGAGGCTGTCCCAGACCCCCACAACAGGACCCTCCCATGTCCCCACGTCCCCCAGGTGCCACACCACCAGGACATGCCTCGTACTGCGTGATGAGGCCGTTGGGCTCCACCGGTTCCTCCCACTTCAGGAATATCATGTCCTCCAGCGGGGTGAAGGTGAGGGACTCGGAGGCGATGCCGCCAGGCACTGGGGAAGGAAAGGAGATGTGCTCAGATGCAGCTGGAAACCAGTCTGTAAGGAGAAATCCTGCAGGAAACACCTGTGGGTGGCTGTGGCAGCTGTGCCCTGTGACCAAGCCACCACATTCCATTTGCCACATGAGCCATCTCCAGCCCGTGCCACCAGACAGGGCTGGTGGGTCCCCAAGGCATTGATGCTCCTGGACCTGACGGTGACATTTTGCCACGGGAGGGGCAGGTTCCACTCCCAGCACCTCAGCCCAGGCACCAGCAGCAGCTCAGGGTGCCCAAGCTCTCCAGCATGAGGAAAAGAAATAAATTCCCTTTTCCCCCAGAACCCAATCCCCCCTGGAGCCATTAGCATCCTGTGGAGACACTGCCAGCGAGCAGCAACAGCCTCACGTGCAGACAGGCTTGACGTGGCCCAGCATCCCCTCTAATTAACACCAGCACAATAATGACTGTGATCACTGATGGCAATCAGCAGTGCCAGGATCAATATCCGCTCCTTGGTGACGGATTTCTCCATTGGTGAGGAAGGGAAGGCACCAGCAGCATCCCCCACTCCCAAACCTTGCAGGGGACAGCAGCTCTTCTCCCTCACTGGCTTTTCTCACAGCTTTTGTTCAGGTGAAATGACGGGGGCCAGGAGAGAGGGATCACCTCCCACGCTTCCCACCATGCAAACGCACCGTTTCCACCTGATTTACAAGTTAATTTAATCAGAGGCACCGTGTCCTACACGTGTACAGGCACTTATTAAATTTGGGAAGAAATATGGAAACCTGTTGGGCAGGAAAGTGTGTACCCACAGAGATTGGTTTTTAATATACAGAACCTACACTATATATAATTATATGTTATTTTCTATTATTATGTATAGCCTGCATTATATAGACAATTACATCTTATTTTCTATTATTATATGTTGTATCATTGTTATTGTCTATAGGACAATTTATATATCTCTTAATATTATAATACCTATGTATTTACATATATAAGTGTAGGTATCATGTTTCCATCCCAGGTTAAGAGAGGCAGAGGATGCACACAAAAGCTCCCAGGTGTGCACACACCCCTGTGCTATCCATATTTGCACACATATATTTATTTATGGAATTATATAGGTCTAGCCTGGCGTGCATGGCGTGCACTCTGTCTGCACGGGGGAGAACCGGCTCCTGCAGCACCATCACACTGCAGGGACATTTCCAGAGGTGCCTGGGGTTGACTTTCATCATTTCGTGCACACACAGAATGAAGTCTCCAGCTGTGGGTTACCTGGCTCCATAGGGGGCACAGAAACAGCACAGGACAAGCTGTGGATGCAGCACAGGACAAGCTGTGGATGCAGCACAGGACAAGCTGTGGATGCAGCACAGGACAAGCTGTGGATGCAGCACAGGACACGCTGTGGATGCCCAGCACAGGACACGCTGTGGATGCCCAGCACAGGACAAGCTGTGGATGCCCAGCACAGGACACGCTGTGGATGCCCAGCACAGGACACGCTGTGGATGCCCAGCACAGGACACGCTGTGGATGCCCAGCACAGGACAAGCTGTGGATGCCCAGCACAGGACAAGCTGTGGATGCCCAGCACAGGACAAGCTGTGGATGCCCAGCACAACTTTTCCCAGGGTCCAAGAGGGATGCTGGAAACAACAGTGCTGGTTTGGCCCAGTAACTTGGATTTTCCAGCCCAGCCCCAGGGGATGCTGCTGCCAAAACTGGCCTCATGCCAAAATAAACCCCAATTAAGGGTCCCATCATTAATGAGCCTTGGTTCACTTGCACGGGCAGTCGCTCACCCCGCAGTACCAGGAGCTGAAACCCTCATCATCCTCCCAGGCAGGCTGGCCAAGGCACGTGAGGAGGAGTATCTGCCTTATATCCATAGATCCATCTCCATGAGACCACATGTATACACAGCCCCAAGTTCAATCCAAGGGGGAAGCCACCAGCCCCAGTTAATTGAGGCACAGGGAAAAGCAGCTGGAGTGATTATTGTATAGCAAAGAGACATCTGGAGCTCCTGTATTAATATTCCATAAGCAAACAGCTGGAGCAGTCACAGCCCAGTGAGAACAAGTGGAGCAATTAGAGCTGGAAAATAAAACCACTGGCAGGGTGGAGCTGGGTGCCCCTGCTGGGACAGGCTCGGGGATATGGAAAGTGCTGGAGTGCAGAGGAAGGTGCTGGATTTAGGCTTTGCACATGAAAAGGGACACAGAGACACTTTCAGCTGTGCTCCAGCGCTCCAGGTTTTGCTTTCCAGCCTTGGAGAAGGAGTGAGCATTGCACATGTAACAGCAAGTCCTGTGCAGGGGAATTCTGTGGCAGGCTTCTCCTCAGGGGTCCTGCAGGGCTCTGGAGCCAGCTCAGTCCTTTGTAATTACCACTTCCTTCACTTTAATTGCTGATTCCTGATGCTAAAAAGTGCTTTGGAGATTAATTCCGTTCTTGCTTGACAGATGACTCTGTGAGAGCCAGGGACTCTCCAGCCACACTCAGCCCCCAGCAGTGGAAGAGGCCAGCCCTGGAGGTGGCCTGTCACTGATGGGTGGCACTGGCCACACAGAGCCAGCTCTGTCCTGGAGCTCCTGCCACATCTGCTGGATCTCCAGAGTGACTCGGGCACTGCTGATGGCGAGCTGCAGTCAGGGGGACTGGTGAGCCTGGACCTAGGAGACTTCTCCAGCAGCCTCAGCTTGAGCAGATCCTCAGGGAAAGGCTTGCCAGAGCAAGAGATTCCAAAACCAAAAGTCCTGGAGCAATACTGGAGCTTCCATCGAGGTCCTGCTCAGGTGCAGGGAAGCCAGAACAGGTGAAAACTGCTGCCAAAATCCGGGGCCTTATCACTACAGAGCTCTCTGCACAAACCCAAACCCATCCGAGAGCAAACTTCACCAGGGAAGCCAAGAAAAGCTGCAGCTGCCCTGGTGAACAGCACTCTCCCAGAAATGCAGCAGGGCTGAATCTTTCAGCAAACAAGCAGATAAAAGATGTTACCTGAGTGCAAAGCATTAATTGTTTTAATTGCTGTTATTATGGCTTTGGTTCCCAGTAACACGTGAGTGAGGACCACTCGTGCTGAGAGAAGCTGGGTATGAGCCAACTCCCACACCCTCCCCTGGACCAGCCATGGGTAAAATGCCACTCCAAGGATGAGGGACAGTGACATCCCCATCCAGTCCCTGAGCCTCCCAGCCCCCCAGGCATCTCCCTTCCCCAAACACCATCACTGCCCCTTTTTCTCATCCCCTCTCCCACAGCTCTGGGGCTGCAAGATCCTTTTCACCTCCCCCTTAGCTCAGGAGATAACCCCACCATGCCCACGGGCCAGGATCCAGAGGTGCACACCATAGCACAGGAAAGAGCCAGCAGCTCACCAGCTACAGAGCTCCATTTCTGGGGATGATGCACCTCCCTGAGCAGACTCACCATCCTCATCCGTCTGGAATATCACCTCCTTGCCCTCCTTGCGCCCCTCGGGGTTGGAGAGGATGAGCTTGACGTGGATGTTCTTGTAGGGCAGCAGGTTTTTGATGGTGTAGCGGTTGGCATTGCGCTCCATCTTCACACACTCCTGGAAGGTCTGGTTGTGGCCGCTGCCCACGAAGTAGCGGTAGCACAGGGACACGGTGTAGGTGTGGCAGCGGGTCAGGTTGTAGCCCAGCGGCTCCCACTGCAGTGTCAGCTGTCTGGACTGGATTTCAGAGAAAGCCAGGCCCTTGGGGGCTCTCATGGGCTCTGTGGGGGAACAGGGATGGGGAAAGGTGAGCAAGGAGGCAAACATCTCAGATTTGTGTGTCTTATCAGGAAAAACTCTTACAGCATAGGGACAAAAGGGACAAGTACAGAGAGCACTGACTGCCAAACTGGGAGCACAGGATGCTGCTGCCCTGCAGACAGGGCTGGGGACACCACTGGGGACATCTCCATGCCAGCAGCCCTGCGGGGACAGCAGCCCCCACAGGTTAATCCTTTCCTGTGGAGGTGAAGCAGGGTACCAGCCCCAGACAGCCAGAGAAAGGTGCCTCTGCCATGGGAGCCCTCATGCTCAGTCAAGCCCCAGTCGGGCTCTCCAGACGAGAGGGACCAAGTGCCATCAGTGGGAGGGAGATTAATCAGCTCTAATTGAACAGAGCAGTTAACGAGGGGACGCCTCTGCCAACAGCACACACAGGTGCCTTGGGGTAGCTCCTGTCCCCAGCACAGGCAGGGAGGGCTCAGGGTGCCAGGAGAGCTCTGGGTGTCCCCCCCAGGGACACCCCGGGACCCACCTGCACACTTGGTGCGGCTGATGAGGGGCGGCCCCGGTTTGCCGGTGCCCCCCTCCCCGGGCCGGGTGAGCAGGACGCTGATCTCGTACTCCGTGTCGGGGTCCAGGTGCCAGAGCTTGTAGGTCTGCATGTTGACAGCGTGCACCTCCGACCAGGGCCCCGAGGTCATGCGGTACTCGATCTCCTTGCGCACGATGGGGCCGTCGCCGATGATGGAGTTGGTGTTGAGCTGGATGATCAGGTAGGTGGAGCCGGCCCGCAGCAGCTGAGGGGGAGCAATGGGGGTGGGGGGCTCTGGAAGAGAGCGCAGAAGGGGCAGCTGGAGCATCCCCAGAGCCAGGCCAGTGCTGGCACAAACACAGGGAGCACACTTTCATTTTATTGTTTACAGGCTGCAGTCCACACATTCCCAGTGTCTCCTCCCACAGCAACCCACCAGCTCAGGCTGGAGAAGAGAACCTTTGGCATGACCTACCCGTGGCCTTCAGTAGCTGAAGGGGCCACAAAAGAGATGGAGAGGGATTTTTCACAAGAGCATGTAAAGGGGGACAAGGGGGAATGGCTTCACACTGACAGAGAATAGGTTTAGATTAGATACTGGGACAAGATTCTTCCCTGTGAGGGTGAGGAGGGCCTGGCACAGGGTGCCCAGAGAAGCTGTGGCTGCACCATTCCCATGAGTGTCCAAGGCCAGGCTGGAGAGAGCTCTGAGCAATCTGGTCGAGTGGAAGATGTCCCTGCCCATGGCAGGGGGTGGGACTGGATGAGCTCTAAGGTCCCTCTCAACCCAAACCATTCTGGGATTGGTGTGCAGAGCACAGAACAAACTCGGATTCCCCAACCAGAGAATGTGGGAGTCACTCAAGTACAGGAAGGCACCATCCAGTCTTCAAACTTCAGTCTGTGCCTTGTGCCCTCTATCACTTTCAGAAGGCTTTAACAGCTGCAATAGGGTTTCATCTGATCAAACCTTAATTATCTTTATAAGTCACACAGCCCAGCATGGTGCCTCACAGTTTCACCATAATTAATTAATTCCCACCTAGTGGAATCAAAAATAAATTATCCAAGGCCACCAGAAAAGGGAGTTTCTGGTTTTATGCTGCGCAGTCCACGTTTAACAACTCGCCCAGAGTGAGAAACTGCAATCCCAGTGGCCTGGACAGCCCCCACACTGTGCCCACAGCAGAGCAGGAGTGGCCTGTCCACGGCCCGGGCAGACAAGAGCAGCTCACCCACCTTTGACAATGAGCTCGGCGAAGTTGGAGACGCCGGCGCCGCGGGCGGACTGGGTGACACAGCGGTACAGGTCCTGCTCCGCCTTGGACACCGCGTCCAGCTGGAACGTGGCCAGGAAGCGCCGGTGGCTGATGTGCTTCACCGAGGCGGCAGGGACCACCTGGCCGCTCTGCCTCTGCCCACGGGACACACACGGGGTCACCTCTGGGCCACCAGGGCTGTCCCCAAACCACGTCTGCTCACAAGCAGGGGGACGGCCCTTCTCCCGCCGGGTTTTCCCCACAGGGAAGCCGTGTGGGGCTGCCTGGGCCTCACCTGCATGAGGAAGCGCTCGGCCTCGGCGGCCTTGCCAGCGGCCACGCACTGGAAGGTGGCGTTCTGTCCTGCGTTCACCTCCACGTCACCAAGGCGGGAGAAATGAGGCGCTTTCGCTGCCGAGGGACAAAGCAAGAGGTGAGGAAGGACCTGAGCTCCAAGGACACCCACCACAGCACCGCTGCAAAAATCCCCCCACACCCAAAAACCCGCCCAGGACGTCAGGCTGAGCTGAGGCAGGACAGGCCTGGTGGCCACCCTTCCAGCCTGGCTCCGAGGAAAACACGTGCTCCTGTCCCCACAGGAGCGGCCAGTGTCCCAGGGAGGGACCAGCCTCTCTCCAGCACACCACAGTGCTGCTGCCAGCTGCAGGGTACGGGACTGATGGAGGGGGCAGGTGTCCCCACCAGCCCTGGTGGCCCCTCCTGGGGCCTCACTCGGGCCTTGTGACCAGTCTATGCTTTTCCAAGGTTTTATAAAAACTGAAGCAATGGTGGAGCTGGTGTGGATAGAGATAGAGATGCAATAAAGGAGGCTCAGAGGTGCCCAGGGGATGGAGCTCCACCAGCACAGTCACATCAGGACACCCAGGCCTCACCAGGCTGCAGACCCCCCGCTCTCCCCAGGACCATCCCGACAGACAGCAGCTCCAAGCCCTGCTGCCCAGCCCAGCCCAGCCCAGCCCATCCCCGCTCAGGTCCCGTCCCACGGCACTCACAGCACGGATAATTGAGGAGCAGAATGTCATCCAGGCCCAGGTACCCCCTGCGCTCGCTGGAAACCACCGCCTCGAAGAGCACCTGCAGCACCAAACAGGGGTCACCCGTGGCTGGGGGTCCGGGCTGGGGCAGGGGGGACGCTGGGCCTCACCTGGTACTCGCTGGGCCAGAACAGGCTGACTGCCAGCTCTGCCTGGTGCCACTGGCGGCCGTGCGAGCCGGACGCGTTCCACACGGCGCTGCCCACACGGCCCCCCGTCACCCACACGTAGGCGCTGAGGGTGCCGGGGCTGTGCCCGTCCCGGCTGAACATGAAGTAGCTGAACTGGAGGCAATGGGTGTCATTCTCACTCAGTGCCTGGAAGAGCAGGTGAGCTTTCTGGCCTGGGGTGTGCTGAGAGGAGTTCACCATCAGGTAGGAGCCTGCGGCAGGGGGGGAGAAGGGACAGAGTGGAGTGACCTTGAGGACGGTGAAGGGTCCGGAGGGGGTGGCTGAGGGCACTCGGAGTGTCCAGCTGGAGCAGAGCACAGCGAGGGCAGAGCTCAGGGATCTGCAGCTCCCATCTCTGCTCTGGGACAGGGACAGACCCAGGGAACGGCTGGAGCTGGGCAGGGCAGGCTCAGGCTGGATTTAGGGAAAGGTTCTTCCCCCAGGCTCCCCAGGGAATGGGCACAGAGCTCCAGGGATGCCCAGGCTGGGGGTGCTGGGGGTCTGGGCAGGGCTGGGGTTGGATCCATGACCCTGGGGGTCCCTCCCAAGGAGATTCTATGATTCCAACCCCCCTGTTCCACATCTCCTGAGCTTTGGCAGCAGGGACAGAGAGGGTGGAGGATGTGGAATTACAAAGATGCCCATGTACCCCGGGCACTGGTCCGTGGGGATGGGATGGGCAGGACAGGAGGGGTCTGGGAAGGTGCCAGGGGCAGTTCCCTTTTGGGCAGCAGCAGGACCGCGGTGGGACCTCGCTGCTGGATGAGGAGGGGAGGATCAGAGCTGCTGCCTCCCTGGGGCACGGGAAAGGCTCCGATGTCACCCTCCTTTAACTCTCAGGGTCAGCAGCATCAATCTCCCTCCCAAGGAGGCCCCAGCTGTTTAACTCCATTCCCAGCTCCTCATGTCATTTACCGAGTAGTTGTCACCTCGTTTAAACTGTGCTCAGCAGGCACTTGCAGGGGAAAATCCTCGTTGGCTCAGTGAGCAGCAGCATCCCAGCTCCCGGGGATGCTGAGGGTCCCCAGACCTGCCCCACCACCCAACATCCCCAGCAGCAAAACCCGGAGCCCCAGCACAGCCTCGAAGCTGTTCTTGCAGGGCAGGCAGGATGACAATCCCAAAGGAGCGTCATTCCCTGTCCTGTGAGCTCCAGCCCAGGCAGTCTGGAGGCAGGAGGGGATGCAGGAGCTCCCAGAGCTGTCTGTCCATCACAGCTGGCACTCGGGATCGATGGGAACCCACCGAATCCTCCCCCTCACCAACGGCAAGGGGATTATTAATCTCCATTTTAATACCAGCAGAGCTGTAAGTAACAAAGCTGGGCCGTTTATTCAAGCCTACCATTGTTTTCCTGACAGTGCTTCGTTATTAATTAATTCTAAAGTCGGCTGCTTTCCTCCCATCAACTCCCACTGAGCAGCTCCAAGAAAAGCCTAAAGAAAGTGAAGGGGAATTGTAGGGGGCACCCATCCATCCCCCTACAACACTTGGGATCTCAGGGGGAACCCATCTACTGCTCCAGAGTTTGGGAGGACCCCAAAACCCCCAGGGGGTCACAGCACCAGCTGGGGTGACATGGTGCCAGTACCAGACACCTCCCAGTGCGTCCTTCAGGGACAAGAACTGGGGCAAGGGAAAGAAATCCCTGAAAGGGAAATTTTCACCACTGACCTGCGTGGCTGCCTGGCCCTGCCAGCCCCTTGGGGTGGCTACTCAGGGTGAAATAAAACGATGACAATTTATTTCCTCGGAGTCCAGCACAGCTCATTTCACCCACCAAGGGGAAGGCACTGTGTCCACGCTTCTCTTTTTTTCCCTGTCATTTCCCCCAGCAAAACTACTTCTGCTCTAATGATATCAGCCCCATTTGGTGCAGGCAACAGCAGTGGAGAGAGACCATGGAGCCACCCCATGCCAGGGGACATCTCCCAAAAGCCACCTCATTAACGAGTGGGCTCTCGTTAACAAACACAGGCCCTTCCTTTGCCCTCCCTTTACAAACAAAAAGCCACGGGACCAAAGTAAAGAGGCCAAGACTAAAATTAAACCACTGAGGAGTTATTTTAAATGACAGGGACTGCCCATAAGGTCACCTGGGATCAGAGATGGATGTACCTGAGCATCCCTCATCGTGCAGAGCTTCCCACACACACCGTATTCCCCTCTTCATTTTCTTCCTGGTGTTGCAAAGCAGGTTCCAACCCCTCGCTTTTGTGCTAATTTTATCCTCCTCTGCTGTAAATATCTGGCATTAGCCTGAAGCCCAGGGTGTGGGTTGGGTTTCTTTTGTAAATATAAAAGAAGCAGAGGTACTTCAAATTGCCAGAGGGCAGGGTTGGACGGGATATGGGACTGGATATGGGATGGGACACGGGACGGGATACGGGACGGGAATATGAGACAGGACACGGGACAGGACACGGGACAGGACACGGGATACGGGACATCAGATGGGACATGGGACACAGGACAGGACACAGGATATCGGATGGGACATGGGATGGGATATGGGACATGGGACGGGACATCAGATGGGACATGGGACACAGGACAGGACACAGGATATCGGATGGGACATGGGATGGGATATGGGACA
>NC_031791.1:6343850-6349714 GCF_001522545.3 Parus major
ACAGGACATCAGATGGGACATGGGATGGGATATGGGACACAGGACAGGACATGGGATGGGACACGGGACACAGGACATCAGATGGGACATGGGATGGGACATGGGACACAGGACAGGACACGGGATGGGACACGGGACAGGATATCGGATGGGACATGGGACACAGGACATCAGATGGGATGGGACACCAGACAGGATACTGGACAGGATCTCTCCCTGTGAGGGTGTGAGGCCCTGGCACAGGGTGCCCAGAGCAGCCTTGGCTGTCCCATCCACAGAAGTGCCCAAGGCCAGCTGAAGCCCTGGTTGCCCACGGGGAAGGGGCAGCTCTTCCCATGGTGCTGCCCATCCCAAGGGTCCTGCCTGCCGCTGCATCCCTCCAGGGAACACCCAAACAGCCCTGCCAGAGGAGGAGGGAAGAGCCTGCTCCCCCTGCTTCCCTGTCTCAATGAGTTCTTCCTCCTACAAAATCACCGAGAGATAAAAATAAATAAAAACCCTTCCAAGAGCTATTAGAAGGCAGGGAAGGCAGGCGGGATGACAGGGAGAGGGCGGCACTGCCAGACAAGAGGCGCCAGGGGACCGGGTCTGAGCACTGCAGCATCTGTCTCCAGGAAATCCTGCTGGAAGACAAAGCTGACGTGTGCCAGATCCCTGCCCGTGTCAGAGCCGGCACGGGAACCGGGGAACTTCCAGTTCAGGATTCCAGTCAGGATTGGAACTGGATGAGTTTTAAGGTCCCTTCCAACCCAAGCCATTCTGGGGTTGCAGCCTCACACCTGCCTTACCCCTGCAGCTGCTCCTTTAAAAAAGGAACAATAAAGAGATGGGAAAAAAACATAAAAATAATCACGACTGCAACGTGGGAGAGACCCATCTGTCTTCTTTAGGTGAAAGAGAGACAGGTCAGGAGAAGGGGGGAAAAACCCCAAACCAAACAAGAAAGCAAGAGGAGAGTGGGATGGAAAGGTAGCAGCAGGTGGCCAGCAGCCAGCACCTGCTCCAATAAATCCTACACTCCCTGAAACTGGCTGATCTCCAATAAAAACTCATTTTAATCTGAGACCACAAGACTCCTTTGGAAAGTGCTCCCTGGAGAGGCCCTGGCGCTGTGAAATCCCTTTGATCCCCTGAGCTGCTGCAAGGACTGAGGGCATTCTGGGGCTGCAGGAGCCTCATGCACAGCTCCCCACCCTAAATGAGGCAAAACCACCCAAAAACACGGTCCCTGCACCCTTTGGTGCCCCAAAACCATGAGCAAACAGCACCTGGTCTCAGGGGAGCTACAGGAAGGAGAATCCTCTTCGCAGGGTGACACTGCAATGCTCACACCATCCAGCTTGAGATGTCACACCCACCTCCCCATCAATCCTGGAGTTTATTCCTTAAACTCCTTGTGTTCCTTTAAGCCCCCATTTCCTGCTGACCCACGGTTTTTTCTCCATACCACCCAATCCTCCAGCCCCCTGCAAGCCCCCAGGCTTTAAACTCAGGCAGTTCACTGCAGATTTTAATTACAGCTGAATATTGAGCAGAAAACTCAACTAATTACAGGTTTCAGACCCTCCATCACAAGCCACCTCAGCCCCCAGCTCTGCTTTCCCCAGGAAACCCCCCCGGACACACACCAATTAGGATAGCTCAGTTTGAAGCAATTACTTGGAAAAACCATCAAGGGAGGAGCAGAGATCTGTCAGCAGATCCCCGAGGGCTGTTTGCCCTCACCCAGCACATGCCAGGAGGGCCAGGATGGAAGGAAAAGGTGATGGGGAAAGGTAATGGCAGAGGAGAGTTAGTGGAGGGGAAAAGCCAAATGAAGCCCTGGCATGAACAAGGCACAAGATAAACAGCTGGAAGCAGGTTGATGGAACAGTAAAGAGTTTCCTGTAATGCAGGTAATATTTTAATAAACAGAAAAGGTTATTTCACTGTTGAGCTGTAACCCAGCTCTCCTGTCTCTCTGTGCATCCTCAGCACAGGACTTGGCCATCAGGATCAGGCAGGAGCCAGCAGAACCAAAAACAAGGAGCACCCCAAGTCCAGAGAACCTCACTGGGCAAATGGGATGACTCAAGGGGGACACAGCAGGCCAGAGGACAGAGCAGGGAGCAAGCAAAGCCCCCAAATGCACCCAGGAACGGTGCCCACAGGGTGCTCATGGAGAGGGGAGCTCCTCACAGCTCTGCTCCCCCAGCCCAGCCACCACAGAGGACACAGACCCAGAATAAAAACCAGCTCTTTAAAACTAATGAGATTTT
The DNA here is from genome assembly GCF_001522545.3 of Parus major. Lineage (NCBI taxonomy): Eukaryota > Metazoa > Chordata > Aves > Passeriformes > Paridae > Parus > Parus major. Next base: position 6,346,109 of record NC_031791.1, read on the forward strand.
TTAAAAAAGTCCATTTTCATTTTCTTCCTCGCCATCCCAAGACTTTGGAGATGTCTCCAGCTCACAAGCCCTTCCCCACACTTGAATAAGCCAGAAAGACGGGGGTTTTTCCCCGTTTCCCACGTAACTGGGGAGAAGCCAAGCCTAAAACACTGCAGGAATGAAAGCAGGAGGAGGCAGAGGGTCCAGCCCTGGGCACAGGACACAGCAGAGCTCAGGACTCACCGTGAGGCAGGTCAGGCATCAGGTGAGGCATCAGGTAACTGCGGAGGAGCTCCCAGTCGAAGTCATCGTCCTCGCCCTGGCTGAACTCGCACTGGCTGGGGTCGCTGTCCTCCTCGAAGGTGCAGCCAGCTGTGGTGACAGATCTGTCAGCCCCTGAGCCCCCAGAGGAGCTGCTCCCTCCCCAGAGCCCACCAGGGTGGTGAGATGTCCCTGGATGCCCCAGCAGGATGGTGCTGGGGGATCCAGGCATCGCCCAGGGGCAGTGTGAGCAGGAGGCTGGTGCTGGCTGCTGCCACGGCTCCACCAGCGACACAGCCTCGAGCTGGGCCATGGAAATACAGGCTGGATAATAGGAAAAAGTTGTTTACAGAAAGGGTGACAAAGTATTGGGATGGTTTTCCTGGGGGGGTGGTGGAGTCACCATCCCTGGATGTGTTTAAAAAAGCCTCAGTGCCATGGTCTGGTTGAGGTGTCAGGGCTGGGTTGGACTCGATGATCTTGAAGTCTCTTCCAGCCTGGTGATTCTGTGATTCCAGCCCACCCCCATCATCCCACATCCATCCAGCCCTGGAGCTCAGGTCGGTGTTACCGTGGGGCCCCCGGGGGCTGCTTGCTCCACACTGCCCCATTGTCCCATTAAATACGATTACGAGGACCAGGGCACAGCGCTAATTAATGGGGCCCGGGCTGACGAGGGGCCCTGGGAAGCCCTGAGCAAGCAGAACGAACAAAGGCAAATATCCCCTAATGGGCCGCCAGGAAAACAGAACTGGGCCAAGGGATTATTTCTGCTGTTTTCTTCCCATTTTATCCCAAATTACATCAGTAATTCCCCCCACCCCCCGGGGATCTGGCAGTTAATTGCCGGGTTGTGCTCCCCTGTGCTCAGGGATGTTCGGATGCAACACTCAGTCAAGCAAGTCCAAACACTGGGAAAAACATCCACGAGATGCCCAGGAAATTTCAATTCTCATCTCTTTCATATACAAGAAGACATTTGGGGCTTTTTTCGCCCCTTTGCACTCATTTTTTAAAGCACGAGGGTACATTCCAGCTCCGTCACCAACTGTTTTTTCCTCTCAGAGCCATAAGAAACTTCTTTTTAAAAAACTGAAAGCAAATTCTCTCCTATTCATATGTCTGGAGGCACTGAGACATCACAGCTTTCTTAAAGCCCTTCCCGAAATGGAGCGTCTGCCCAGCCCACGTGCGGATGTGCCCCCGCACCGCAGCCCCTGCTCCTCAGCTCTCACCACAAGACGTGGTGGATTTTAGAGTCTGGAACTTGGCTGCACTTGCTAACGGGAGGAAAAGCACAAATCTGTCAAAATTTTCCAGGAAGGAAGGAAAATAAAATAAATTTCAAAATAAAACAGTGTCAGAGACTAAGTGCCAAGTGATTTAAAGGAAAAAAAAAAAAAAGAAGCCCAAGTGTTTCTTTCCAAGATCTGCTGAGCGGGATATTCTGGGAGGCTGAAATTTGTTCTTGGGGGATTTTTTTTTTGGCCTGAGAAACCAGAGCAGAGACAAGCAATGTTTCAGGCTGGCAGAGCCCCATTTCCCAGGGAAAAGTGATTCCTTCACCCCCAATAAACCATTCCCAGCCACTGAAAACATCACGAGGTTCCCTCCTCCTCCTCCTCCTCCTGGACTGCAGCCCCCCACCAAAGCCCAGTGCCACCCCCACGGCTGCACCCTCGGCCACCCACCAGATGATTCCTGGCCCCAGAAGTTTAAAATGCAATTATAGAGCAGATTTTGTGCTGGCCGAGCTGATCCATCTCCCTCCTCGGACAGGTTTATTGCCGTGCCTTTTCCCAGCACAAGCCTTCCCTCCCATCCACGGCACAAAACGAGGGCAGTTCCACTGTCCACTCCATTTCCCTGACTAATTTGTCCATGATTTGTACACACAGGGAAAAAAGCCAAAGGGTTTTGCAGAGCCTTGGTTTCCATGAGTTATAGGATGCTTCTGGCACCATCGCTCCCCAGCCAAGGACAGGGCTGGGAGAAGCTCGACCTCCAGCAGGTTCTCCCTCCTCATCACAAGATTAAGGGCATAAAAATTAACACCTGAGCTATTAAATGCCAACAGCCCAGCTCCACAGAGGGTGGCTGGAGGTGCTCCAGCAGCTGTGCAAAGTCAGAGAGGGGAAACCCAGAGCGACCTGCAAAAAATTAACATTTCATCACAACATTTGCAAGGAGGGCAGGGAGGCTGCAACCCAAAATATCTGCCTGCAGCAGTGGGAGGGTTATTCCACCCCAAGGGCAGCAGGACAGGGACTGTGGGAGCTGGGTGAGACTGTTCTGGGATGGATACACCCTAAAAATGAACCAAGGCGCCCTGAGCTGGCTCCAGGCCAGGGTGACAGCAGCTCTGGGCACGGAGGTGAAGGCAGCGAGCGCGGGAGGTGCAATCCCAACCCAGCAGCAGCTAAAAATACTGCAGGGAGCTGGGGTCTGCCCCCGGGGTGGGATGTGTCCGAGACACACCCCAAAATCACCCCAAACACAGAGGCTGCCCCACGCACAGCCCCGTTAAACACCCCACACAAAACCCCCACAGCTCCTGGGCAGGGGGGAGCCAGGGCTGACACCAACACGGGCCTTCAACACCACATGGAGCAGAATGATTTTAAAAAGAGAGAGAAGAGAGGTGGTTTGAGAGATTTGCTGGGGAGATGGGGACCAGAGCTGCTCAGCCTCCTCCAGGTACTGCTGCCACCTCCGTGGATCACCACGTGCCCAGGCAGAAGGAGCAGAGGAACAGACACCAGTGTAGAGGTTAAACATCAGAGGAAGCAAAACTGTTCAAAAGAAAGCAAAAATAGATGGCTTGAGGCATTTGTCAGGGAGCCTGGCAGCAGGCTCAGCATACCCCAGCTATCACTGCAGCACCAGGGCATGCTGAGAGAGCAGAGGGATAGGCACCGATACAAGGGTTAAACACCAGGTAAGTTCATTTTGAAAGAAAAGGAAGTGGTTTAACAGATTCACCAGGGAGAAGGGACCACTGGCACCCAGCATCACTTGGGAACCACTGGCACCCAGCATCCCCCTCTACAGGGATGGAGAGGAGGAAATCTGGGGAGGGGAGGGACCAGAGATTCACAAAGAGGGAGGAAAAGAAAGACCAAACAGCCAAGTACAAAGGACAGCATCTAATTAATTCTCCGTGGCCACCGAGGAACGTGGCCGCCCGCCCACAGCCCACCCCACGCTCTTTCATCCACAGAGTCCTCGCCACTTCAAAGTTAATTACACACTTAAACCTTTCCTGTTTAACCTCCTGCACCATGGGACATGATCCATGGCTTCTCCTGCCTTTTCTCGAGCAGCCTTGAGAAGGCTCCTGTGCCAAAGAGCAGCCCAGAACCA
>NC_031791.1:6350178-6354996 GCF_001522545.3 Parus major
CCAGGACTGGACTCCTCACAGCCCAGAACCACCCAGGATTGTGCTCACCCCCACCCAAGACCCTCTGGGGTAACATCTGATGGGAACAATACACCAATAATGTCCCAAAATGGGGACAGCCTTTATGAAAAATGGGCTCGTACCAAAACTTTAGCAAGTGCTGCTTCCCCAGAGCTACAAAATGCAATGCAGCCAGCCAGGACTCCCAGTCCTGATGGGGAAAAGCCCATTTTGCTCCTACCCTGGCTCAGCCAGGACTGGCTCAGCCCCATGGTCATCTCTGGGGTGCAGCATCTTGAGAGCACAAGCCACAGCACCCCACGGCACAGGCACCAGCCAGGGGAGCTAACACCAGGCATCTTTCAGAGTCAAGAGAAATTTTTTATCTCTGGCCTTTTCCAGCAGCTCCAGTCCTCCACCCCACGTAATCCTCAGCAGGAAATGGGGAGGATCCAGGTACCCACAGGCCACAGCACCCTGCAGAGTGAGACCATCATCTGACCACACTGAGATGTGTCAGGAAGTGAACAGAGCTCTCCTGCCATCAAATCCAGAGTTTTCACAGCTTCCCAGAAGAAGGGATAGGATCAGAGGCTTTGCAGTTGCACACCCCAAACTATCACACCCAAGATCTCTCCTCGTAAACACACGTGAGGAAGATGCTCTTGACCTGCACCAAAGGATGAAGCTGTTTACACAGGATAAATGGTCAATGAGCTGCTGCAAATGGGGAAACCGAGGCACAGAGAGGGTGAAGTCCCAGGACACGGCAGCCCAGGATCACCCCAGGGATGGCAGAGAGCCCAGGGAGCTGGGTTTGCTGGGATACAGAACAGCAGCTCCAGCAAATCCCAGCAAGGTGCCATCCCCTGGCAGCACCCCCGGAGCAGAGCCAGCCTTCCACCTCCCAGCTGCTGTTTAAAGGTGCTTTCCTTCACACACTCCTGCAGAACGTGCCCTGGAAGGAAACCCTGGGAGCTGCTTCCCTCCAGGTGTCCACACGGGACAGGGAGCACGTTCTGCAGCTCACCTAAAATCAGATGCACTTGGCAGGCAGTGAGATCCTGTGCTCAGCACCCCACAGGAGTTAACCAGGAGGGGTTGTGGGATCATTCCCAGCTGCAGGGGGCTCAGATTCCCAGGGCTGGGATGTCCCAGGGGCTGGGGCTGTTTGCCACTGAGGAATCCAGCTCAGCCAGAAAATGCAGGCAGGGAGAGGGTCCTGTGTGCCAGCACCCCAACATCTCACTCTGACAGGGACCCTCACCTCGCCAGGGACACCAAACACCCCAGGATTTCAGTGGGAAAACCTCTCCCAGCCCAGGCAAAGGGGAGCTGAATCCCTCCACACCTGGCACAACACCGAACGTGTTTCTGTGCATCACACCCGGAGATGACGACAAAACCCTTCCCTGCTCCTCTTCTGCCAAAGAAAAACTTCTGAGAGAAATATCACCGACTCCTCAGCCCCAACAAAAGCTGATTGGAAGAATATGGAAAGCAGCACCATTAGAATTCTCACCAGTAGTTTGTTTTGGTTCTCTAAATCATTTTAAATATTGTATTTAATAGAAAAATAATTTGCTCAGCTGTAAGAAACATCAATTTGCAACTTGAAGCCCTTGTATATTAGCCAGAGAAGCTAATGTGTAAACATTAGCAGCTCCAGCAACGAGCGGGGTTTAGCCAATGCAATTCCAGGGAGAGAGAGCAGCCAGATATTAAGACAGGGGATTTGCATAATAAGTCACTTATGCCTGATAACCTCAATGTTTGGAACACGCAGGACTAGAGAACAATATCCATCTGCCAGCAACTACAGAAGACATAAATCTTCTTTTTCCCTTTTTTTTTGGGGACTAGTAAAGACTCTTTATGGCTTTTACCTGCAGGTCCCCAAGGAGTTGTCAAACCACATGCAGCGAGTTCAGTCCCAGCAGCCTGCGAGGAACCCCAGGGATGGGGGAGAGTTGGTAAATCTGCATTCTTTACAGGCATTTTGAAGTGGGAACACACAACTCCAAAGGCTTTGCAATGCCACGGGGATGGCTCGTGCTTGGGCAAGGACCAAGTGTGCCATACATCACACCGTGGTGAAAATGCATTTAAAAGCCAAGGGAGAATAATCAACCTTGCCAGAATCCCTCCTTGGGGCAAACCCAGCTGCAGAACCACAATCCCTGAGCAGGGGATCAGCACTCCTGTGCTGCAGGAGGCACCAGGAGCATCCCCTGCCCTGCACCTCCCTGCCTGCTCTGGACACAAGGCAGGAGGTTCCAGCTCCATGCCCAGGGGGGATGTGGGGGTTTAACATCCCATCCAAGGGCACCCACACCCAGCCAGGGCTGCTCCCTTACCTGAACCCTGCTCAAGACAGGTCCTGCAGCACAAAAACACCCTCGAGCTGCACAGCCAGGAGGCCACTAACCCACAGCACAAGTGCTTTAATAATCAACCATCACTTAATTAACCTCGTCAGTGCTGCCTCTTGGACTCCAAGGGAAGAAAAACAAGGCAGGAAACCTTTGGAAACCTCGGTCCTGCCATTATCGATTGCTCCCTGTGCAATTACAGCTCAAAGGCTGCAGGGCTGCGCGACACCTTGGCCAGAAAAATGGCAACAAATTAAAATAAACTGGAAAAGGCAGGGGGAATAAAGCTCATTTCTCCCCCTGGATCCTTCATTCCTATCAGGTCCCTGCTGAGGACCATCCTCCCCACATGCCCAGGGACCCAGAGAGACCAGGACAGTGAGGACACGCTGCTTTCAGGGGATGCCCGAGGACAGAGATGCTCCCTTGGCACAAATTCAGGAAGGAAAAGCAGCTGCCCCAGGACACAGCAGCACCACCAAAGCCCTGGGGGACTCCAACACCAGCTGCAGAAATCATGGGAAAGACCAAGTTTTCCAAACCAACCCCGTTTTGCAGGGGATGAAAAGGGGAACCCTCAGCCTCCCCTCGCACTGCAGGTCCCACACCTGCACAGAGATGGATGCAGGAGGGCAGCAGCAGGAGCTCATCCCCCGGGATGGAGCACTGCCCAGCTGGGACGGCCCTGGGGGCAGCTCTGAGCTCATTTATGGCCCCAGAGCCCCCATCCAGTGACGGGGCTGCAGCAGCCCCGCCGTGCCCAGCACCCCAGGCTGGATAAATCCTCAGGGCCATGCAAAATCCAGCTCCTCCCTGCATGGCACCAGCAGAGCCAGGAACAGCAGTGTGAGCTGACACTGGGCTGGGGGTGACAGTGTGTGACATCCAGGGCTCGGCTGAGCCTGTGGAATGGGAGGTCAAAGGCAGGAGCCCTGATGGGAGGGATGAGAAGGAGCCCTTTGCCCCCTGGGTCTGTCACAGCTCTGGGGAACACGCTGGACCCTTCAGCCACACAAAGGTAAGGAAATGGCAAATCACAAAAGGCAGGTTTGTTTTTCCCAGTCCATGAATTTGGCTCAGCCACCACGATCTGCACTGGCTTGGGCACCCACCCAGCCTGGAGCCATTCCAGCAAGAATTCCACTCAGAGGGCAGGAATAACTGAGGAGTCCCTGCAGTGCCAGCAGGGCACACAACACCCTGCAACCCCATGGGAGAACCACGAAACCCCAATGCCCAGCACCTTCTCCTGCTCCCTGCACACATCTTCCTCCAGACAGATCCCACTCCCATCCCCAGCCAGCTGCAGCCACGGGAAGGAAGGCAGGGACAGCCTCTTGCACACAGAAATGTCATTCAGAGCCAGCAGCTCCCCAGACAGGAGCCTGGGTGAGAGACTAAATAAAAAGTTCAGCTGATATAAAGAGAAATAGCCCAACGTGGAGATGCACTGCTCTGGTTTAATATTGTTATAATCCGGGGAAAGCGGGCTGGTTGCTGGCTGCAGAAAATCAATGGGATATTATCACTCAGCAGACAGATGAAAATACAGCCAAAATAAGTAGAAATAATAACAGAAATAAGAGAGTCCTTGGGAAGAGCCCCAGAAGGGCAGTGGCTGAGAAGCAGCACCACGTGGAGAGTTCAGAGCCTGCCCTGCCATTGGGGAGCTTCCAAAGTCATTCCCAAATGCTCCTTCCCCAAAAACACACCGGAAAGCTCCAGCACAAACCAGCACAGGGTGCCCCAGTGACACCAGAACCACAGAACCAGATGTCCCAGTGAGGACTTGGAGGTGCCAGGGGGTGCCCAGGACCACCCACCTGTGCTAATTCAATTAACCACATTGAATAACCTGGTAATTAGGGAAAGAGCATTTAATTAGGCAGGGTGTCAGCATACCCCTGCTAACAGCAAGGGATGAGGGCCTGGCAGCCGAGGGTCCGTGGGGCTGTGACCCCTCCCCAGCCCAAAGGGGGGGCTGCCAGCAGCAGGGAAGGACCTGGGAGGAGACACCAACCTTGTGTGGATCTGCCAGGACTTCCTGACCAGCCTTGAAAGCTGCTGCTGCTGAGCCCTCCCCATCACAGCTTTCAGGAGGAGCCCAAGGCTCCAGGGTCACTTTGCACAGGACAGAGAGGGGGCTGCACCCTGAGGAGCCCTACAGAGCACCCCTAAAACCACAGCAGCTCCACAGACACCTCCAAATCCATCCAGGCAAGGGAATGCAGTTTGCTGTAGTCCATCCCTCCACCTCGGTGAGTGGCAGCGATGTTCTGTCCCCTCTGCAGAAATGCCATTCCCACACCTCCTGTCCGGACACAGCAGGAAAACCCCTGGGGCAGCTCCCCACAGTCAAGCCCCCCACTCTGGGGAGGCAGCTGGGCCCCACAAGTGATTCATCTCCTCTTCTAGACTGGCCATCCTCGCCTCTGGTGACACCCTG
>NC_031791.1:6355961-6356605 GCF_001522545.3 Parus major
CCCGGTCACACCCTGTCCCGCAGCCCCAGACTGGAGCCACCCGCACTCCCTGGCTCAGCTGGCCGGGCTCATGAGCTGAACGCCTCCAGCACCGGGCTCAGCCACGCGGGGCCCAGCAGGGCTTGTCCCCTGAGCAGGGCCATGGTGACAGTGACCTCTTTAAGATTCATCAGGTCACCCACGTCCCTGTCCCCATCCCTGTCCCCACCCCTCCTGCCTCCCCATGGCAGCCACAATCCCGATTAGCGATGTCAGGCAAGGCTGGATGACAATTATTGTTAATTAAGGGCTCCCCAGCAGCAGCACAGCCCTGGAATCAATGAATTCCTGGAATGGGGAAGGATGGACCCTCTGGCCGGCCAGGAAGGCTGCAGGGAGCTGGGGGGGCTGTGCCAGCACAGCCACCCTGTCACCGGTGATTTGCCAGTATTTTTCAAGCCAAATTTAAAAAAAAGACATCAAAAAATTGTGTATGACAAAAATATTCAGGAAGTTGCTCCAGCTGCAGCATACTCCCACCCCCCAGCTGCAGTGCAACGCTGCTCCCACTGCATCCCTGCTGGGGCTGGGGGCTTTCACCCTGGCTGGGGTCCCCAGGCAACAGAGCCATGGCAGGCACATCCCTGACCCTGATTTCACCAACA
>NC_031791.1:6356891-6362694 GCF_001522545.3 Parus major
GGCAGGCACATCCCTGACCCCGATTTCAATAACAGGGACATGGCAGACACATCCCTGACCCTGATTTCAATAACAGAGCCATGGCAGACACATCCCTGACCCTGATTTCAATAACAGAGCCATGGCAGGCACATCCCTGACCCTGATTTCACCAACAGAGCCATGGCAGACACATCCCTGACCCTGATTTCACCAACAGAGCTGCCCAGAGCCCCCCGAGCTGGGGCACACGAGGGTCAGCACTGGGGTCACCGGGTATCCCGTGGCCTAAGGGGAGCTCTGCTGTCCTGCTCCTGCAGCGAGCAGAGCACCAGCAGCCAGATCTGGGCTCTGGCAGAGGCATCCAGCCTGGCTCACCTCAATCCACGCTTGGATTCACTCTCCAGGTGGGGGAAATTGGGGTGCAAAGGCTGAGCCCCATAAATGTGCAGTGAACACGTTCCCCCAGCAGTGCCCAGGCAGGAGCTGCAGACCTGGACTCACCCAGGCAGCACCTGGAGCACACAGGAGCTGCAGCCAACAACACCCAGCAAGCAGGAACACTCCTTTTTCAAATAATACATCAAATAACAGCCACAAAGGGCAGCTGACATGTGAGCCCTCAGTGCTGGCAGCAGGAGGGGGAAAGGGCTGATCCACAGGCAAGGGCCCTTCTGCCTTTGCCTTCCACTTTGGCTTTTGATCCAGAACCTGCCGCTCCCAGGGCCAGGAGAGCAACAGCTGAGGAACACCCAGCAAGTCCCTCTGGCACCTGCAACCTCCACAGCCGGTCCCCAGAGACGAGGGGGAGCAGATCCCGTGTCCACAGGACCCCTCCAGGGTCCAGCCAGGCTGCCACCCCCTCCCCACCCACCTCCATCCCAGCACGAGCAAAAGCAGCAGCAGCTCCTGCCAGGCCACCTGCAGCGGAGAGGAAAAGCTCCATCTCCAGGACCTATTTATTTTGAGGCTGCCAACAAGGAGGCAATTAGCTCCAGGGGATTAATTGTTGGGAATCCTTCTTGTCCGGAGGGAAAAGCCTCAGTTTCAACGGGGTCTCCGGGCTGGAACGGGAGAGCAGGATCCAAGGAAAGCTGCAAAGCAAATCCCGAGCTGCCATGGGGGAGAAGAGGTTTGGGAATCTTAACATTTAATCATGCAGTAATAAAGGTTCCCAGACATGTCTAATAAGACAATTATAGTGCATGTTAATAATAGATTATTAAAAAGCTTATTTATGGAGGTTTAAGCAGACAGATGGCAGGGCCACGTCGATAAGGCTCTCCAGAGTCTGTGCTACCTCCCAGGGATGCAGCAGGGACTTGCCTTCCTCTGCCTCCAGCCCCTCGTGCTTAACCCTCGCACGACTGCCCAAAGCAAAGCAGCAAATCCCTGCAGAGGGACTGCAGCCAGGAGATTGTTATGGGGGCTCAGAGCTCCCAGCCCCTCTGCAGAGCACCAATTCAGTGATGAAGTGAAGGAAAAGCTCCATCCCAGGTGTAGTCAAGGAAAATCCATCATCAACAGGCAGCAAGGAGGTTGTCACGGCCAGGAGAGGGGTTAAAGCCACCAACAAACACCTGCCTTGTCTTGCCGGGGGTGTCCCTCCTCCCCCGGGGCCCTGATCCTGATAAGCTCCATTCTGGGAAAGCTCCCAGGGAAGCTGGAATAGGGCTGGCTTGTCTTAGTTTGGATAACAAAGGGAAAAATGTGCATTTCGGGCCAGGAGGTGACTCACCAGCATCCCTGTTCCTGGGGCCAGGGCAGGTCCAGGCACCCAGAGGAAAAACATGAAACAGGAGTTTTGGAACAAGAAGAAAAAGCTAAAAATGAAACAAATGCAACTGCAAGTCTTGATGGGGGAGAAAAGAAACAGGCATTGCCCAGCGGTATGATGGAGCTGCAGAGCCAGAGGGACAAGTCCATCCAGGAGCATCAGCATCACTCGAAGCCTCCCTAAATTCTGCTTCTCCCTCACGGATAGTGAAAATCCACCAGACTCCAGTGTCCCTCTGCACACACTGCAGAGCCACGGGCTCAGGAGCCACAAACCTCTGCCCTGGGCACACTCGGGCACGTCAACAGGATTTTCCGGAGCATCCCGACACAGGAGCCTCAAGGGCGTTTGCACTGTCTGGGTGCTACGGGAAAGGGCACGGCACTCCCAGGGCATTAAAAACACGAGTAGAAGCAAACAAGGGAAAGAGCTGCTTTCCTGGCACGGCAGAACAGGCAAGAGGAGGGGGAAAAAAAAAAGAAAAAGAAAAAAAAGCAGCCTAAAACAAGCTGACAAGGAAAATGTAACGTTCTCGCACATTTTATGTGCTTGGTGAAGGCGGGGTGGGGAGAATAAAAATGCCTTGGCATGGAAGAGCCCACGGACGGCCAGGTGGAGGGAAATGAACACCGGGAAAAGCGCTGGAAGAGCAGCAGCGGGCACCTGAGCAGCCGGAGGGCATGAAACACTGAGCCTGTTCCCCAGCAGCAGCCGGGGACACCCCTGCTCCTCACCTCCCCCCGAGCATCTCCTGCCGAGCATCTCCTGTCGATCCCTGCGCTCCTGACCCCCCCCCGAGCATCTCCTGTCGATCCCTGCGCGCCTGACCCCCCCCGAGCATCTCCTGCCGAGCATCTCCTGTCGATCCCTGCTCCTGACCCCCTCCGTGCACCTGCCGAGCATCTCCTGCGATCCCTGCTCCTGACCCCCTCCGAGCATCTCCTGCCGATCCCTGCTCCTGATCCCCGAGCATCTCCTGCCGATCCCTGCTCCCAGCACTGCGGGGCCCCGCTCCCCAATCCCGGGAGCGGCGTCTGCCCGGCTGTTCCCGTGCACCGACCGGGACAGCACCACCGCCTCGGGGTCAGGGTCACCCGTGACCCGCGGGGACAGCGACCCTTGGGAACCCGGTCCCCCCGCCCGAGCCCGGCTGGTCCCGCAGCCCCCGGGCAGGCTGAGCCCCTCGGGGGCTCCAGCAGCCCCAGCCCAGCGCTCCCCGGCAATCCCAACCTCCCAAGTGGAAGCTGCAAACCCAAATATTAGATTTGCTTAATTGCTGCTAACGAAGTCGGAGCCGAGCGCAAACAGCTCACGCATAATTCCGGCAGAAGTGCCAGGCAGCGCCACGGCCGTGTGTCTGTCCCCACGGCCGTGTGTCTGTCCCCACGGCCGTGTGTCTGTCCCCACGGCCGTGTGTCTGTCCCCACGGCCGTGTGTCTGTCCCCGCGGCCGTGTGTCCGTGTGTCTGTCCCCGCGGCCGTGTGTCCGTGTGTCTGTCCCCGCGGCCGTGTGTCCGTGTGTCTGTCCCCGCGGCCGTGTGTCTGTCTGTCCGGCCCCACGGCTCCGTCTGTCTGTCTGTCCGGCCCCACGGCTCCGTCTGTCTGTCTGTCCGGCCCCACGGCTCCGTCTGTCTGTCTGTCCGGCCCCACGGCTCCGTCTGTCTGTCTGTCCGGCCCCACGGCTCCGTCTGTCTGTCCCCACGGCTGGAAAGCAGCCCGGGAGCACGGGGAGCACGGGGAGCAGGGACCCTGAGCCGCTCATTGCTGAAGTCTTGGGGTACAACACAGACAGGCTGAGGTTCACCTCACCATGGAATCATTTGGGTTGGAAACATCGCTGAGCGCAGCCACGTCCCCAACACACCCTCGAGTGCCACATCCACCTTTCCTGGCAGGGAGGGCAGGGGAAACACCTGAGCCCGCAGCGGCCCCAGAGCCCCGAGGCTGCTGGCCACGGGCTGCCAGCGGGGAAAGGCTCCTGCTGCAGAGCCCAGCGAGCAGAGATGGGGCTGGCAAAGGCCGCCGGTGCCAAGCCCAGGTCCCAGTCCCAGTCCCGGCCTGCTGACACCACACGAGCCCCGCATGGCTCAGTTTGGGGGTCAGCCAGTGCCCCCCTCCCCTCCACACAACGGGCCGGCAATGGCAGCTCAGCCTCTGCGAGACCTTCGTGAACTACAGAAAGTTTGAAGGCTGAAGGAAGAAGCAAAGAACACTCTAAAGCCGTGGGGGGCTGTGACCGGGGCACCCCATTCCTCCCCGTGCCTCACTTTCCCCACCTGCAGAAGGGACCACGCTGTGCCCTTTCTTCAGCAAGGCACAGCTAAGAAAACCCCATCTTCAGAAAATACCCACCGAGACAAGCAGCCGGTGCTCCCCAGCGCCCAGAGCACGCACAAATGGCTCAAATATTCTTCCCCCAGCCCGCTGTGCAGAGCCAGGGATGAGCCGGGCAAGCTCCCCAGAGCCGGGCGAGCCACACGGGCAGGAGCGAGCGGCGGGTCCGGGTGAGAAGGAGCCCGCAGTGGGGTGATGGCAGCGGAGCCCGCAGCTCCAGCGGGACCCACCGCGGGTTTCCTTGGCAGGGGACCCTCCCCACAAAGCCCATCCAGCCCCCAGTGCGGCCCCGAGAGCCACCAGAGCAGCACACAGCAGGGCTGGGGAGCAGCAAACCCCAAACCCCTCCTCTCAAACCGGGGGGAGCAGAGGCCTCACTCCAGTGGAGCACTGAGCCCCGCACCAGCTCCGTGCCTCAGTTTCCCCATCGCCCCTGCTTAGCCCCGAAGCTCAGAGCAGCCGCTGCCCCAGCACACGATCTCTGCCCCTAAAATACAAATCCATTCCCTCCAGCTTTCCCCCACCCTGCACGAGCCGGGGGAGCCTCGACGGCTTCACATCCCCGCACCCATCGTCTCTCCGCGCCGCCATCCATCCCCCACCGCGCGGGTCAGCTGCCGCTTGTTTTCTGCTGATGGGTGTCACTATTTATAATCTTTGGAGAAATGCCACTACCCAAAAAACCAAAATCAATGCACAACCACAGGGACTGCGTGCAGGTGAGCAGCTTGGATTTAAAGGTAAAAACCCAAAGAACTGGGCAAAAATACACTTTAATGAGATCAGCATCACCCAGGAGCTGGGGGCAACAGCACCAGAGACCCCTTGGACTGAGGCACCAATTCCCCGTTCTCCCCAGAAAGCACTCGCAGCCCCCGGCAGCACCTCGGGAACCCCAAATTGCCGTTCCCCGCAGCATCCAAGCCCGTTCCAGCTTCCCGAAGGGATCGGGAGTGACTCGCTCCCCCCATTCCGCATCAGCTCCTCCCCAGCCCCTGCCTGGGGGTCCCGGCGGGCGCAGGGCTCAGCGCAGGGAAAAATTCAAAACATGTCAATTAATCAAATTAATTGATCTGTCGCATTTCGGCACAAGTCCCCCGGTACCCCGCAGCACAACGAGAGCCGGGAGCGACCGGAGCCGCCACCTGTTCCTAGCGGAGGGTCCCGAGCTCCCGCCGCCGCTCCCCGGGCACGGGGGCTCCTCTCAGCCGCGCTCCCCCCGCCGCCGCCGGGGGAAGTTTTCCCTCCCGGGGAGCCCCAGGAGGGGGGGTCGGACGGCGGCCCCGGTACCGGGAGCGAGCGGGAGCCGTGGGGCCGCGCTCGGCGAAGCATCCTCGGGGTGGGGGGCGCCGCCGAGAGCCCCCGGCCGGCGCCCCCCGACAGGGAAAACTTCCCCCGGTGGCGGCGAGGGGGGAGCAGGCGAGAGGAGCCCCCGTGCCGGTGCCCGGGGGCGGCGGGATCCCGGTGCTTTCACTGGGGACGGGTCCCGAGGCGGTTCGGAGACCCTCCGGTGGGAACAGGTGGCGGCGGGACGGGCGGGACCCGCCGGGCACCGGGGGCGGCGGAGCCCCGGAACCGCAGCGAGCAAGCGGGACCCCCTCTCCCCGGCGCACTCCCGAGCTCCGTTCCTACCGGCGGGCGTCTCGGTGTCCAGCGCGTAGACCCGCAGGGCCAGGGCGAGCAGCAGTGCCCGGGCGCTCCGCATGGTGCGGCC
>NC_031791.1:6363659-6365202 GCF_001522545.3 Parus major
TGCACAGGGGTCCCGGTGCACGGAGGGTCCCCGTTACCGCGGTGCCTCCGGTTGCAGCGGGGGGTTCCCTGCGTGCAGGAGGCTGCCAGGCTTTGGGGGGCCCTGGTTTTCCGGGTGTGCAGGATGTAGGGACAGTCCCCAGCTTGGGGGAGCTGCCCCCAGAAGGGTCCCCACGACCCCCCAGATGCAGGTGGTGTCTCAGAGGTCCCAGCTGTGGGGTCCCCACCAAACTGGAGTGAATCCTGCAGGGTTTCCAGCCGCAGGACAGGTGCTGGGAGGAGGCTCAGGCAGAGGGACGTGATGCTAACACTCACTCCGGGGTGGGTGCCCCCAGCCCCTTGCGTGCCCCCCATCACCCCTGGGCTGTGCTCGAGGCCGTGGGGCAGAGACAAGACCTGTCCAATGTCCAGATCTTCGGGCTGGACACTGGGGACAGAGCTTCCTGCCCATCCCGGAGCGTCCTTGGACCCTGAAACCCCCTGACCGTCCCCCCCAGGCTGGATGTCCTTCAGGGACAGGGACAGGATGCTTTTCCCTGCAGGATGGTGACAGGGAAAGCTGGACAACGCTGTTGGCACCTGAGACCCTGGTGACACCCAGCAAAGCCATTCCCCGGGGTGGGAAGGGGTGACAGAGGGAGGTGCAGGACCTAACTCAGAGTGAGCAGAAAGGAGAAAAGCCCAGAAGGATGTGAAAGGAGGAAGATCTCTGTCCCTTTCTGAGCCGAGTGCACAGGATCAGGCACAGAGTGCTGGCACCATCCCGGGGGTGCAGGAAGAGTCCCGAGGTTGCTCAGCACCATCCCGAGGGTGCAGGATGAGTCCCGAGGTTGCTCAGCACCATCCCGAGGGTGCAGGATTAGTGCCGGTGTTGCTCAGCACCATCCCGAGGGTGCTCAGCACCGTCCCGAGGGTGCAGGATGAGTCATTCTGCACCTTCTGGAAGGCGCTCAGCACCCTCGGGACCTTTGACCCTGTTCCCTTTGATCGCATTACCTTTTTTCCCAATTTCCGTTTTTCCCATAATTCCTTTTTTTTTTTCTTTATTCCTGGTTTGTTGTTTTCTTTCCCGTTTTTTTTTCCCGATTTCCAGGGTACTTTTCTTTATTCCCGTTTTTTCCCTGATTCCCGTGATTTTCCCGATTCCCTGTCTTTTCTTTATTCCAGGTTTTTTCCCTACCCGATTCTCGGTTTTTCTTTTCTTGATTCCCAGGATTTTCCCTATTCCCGGTTTTTCTTTACTCCCGATTTTTTTTCCCCGTTCCCGATTTTTTTTCCCCCAATTCCCATTTTCCTGATTCCCGCCTTTTCCCCCAATTCCCGATTCCGCCGTTTTCCCCCCCCAAACCGGGCCGGGGTTTTTTGCCCTCACGGTGTCACCGCGGGAGCAGCCCTGGCGCGGGCGCTGCTGCTGCTCCCGGTTGCTCGAGCGGCCACAAAAACCCCAAAATCCCCGGATTCCACCCCCAAATTCCCCCCAGAACTTCAGCCCAAATTCCTGCCGGGATTTCCACCCAAAACCCCCAAATTTCACCCCAAAATCC
>NC_031791.1:6368273-6370134 GCF_001522545.3 Parus major
TTGTGACACTTGGGGTGGGGACAGTTCCCATTTTCCCACCCCAAATCCACATTTTCCCCTCGGGAAGGTGCTCAGCACCCTCAAGATTCATCCTGCACCCTTGGAATGGTGCTCAGCACTCTCGGGACTCATCCTGCACCCTCGGGATGGTGCTGAGCACCCTCGGGATGGTGCTGAGCACACTCGTGACTCATCCTGCACCCTCGGTACCTTCAGGAGGATTCTTTTGCTCTCAGATATCTCTGTAAAATGTCAGATTGAGGGAGAGAGGCTGCCCTGAGCCCTTATCCTGGAGCCCAGGGATGGAGCTGCAGCACCCACTGGTTCCCCCCAAACCACTGGGCGAGCATTTCCACATTGACCACATCAAAACCCTTTAATTTTTGTCTTATTTCAGAATACTGCCTTTTGCTGTCAGCACAGTAATTCCTCATTTTTCCCCATTAAACCCACAGGACACAGAACCCATCACGCCCAGCAGTGCCTTCCCTGCATCAAATGGCTCTTACGGAGCTGCCAGGGCACAACACCCCACACACTGAATTTTAAGCAATTTCACCCCCCAAAAATTTTTGCCTTCTGGGTTTTTTTTTTCCTTGTTTTCCCTTTACTCCAGTCTCTCTCCCTTCCATATCCCCCTTTTTCAATACCTACACCTATCACACCCCCATCCAGCTCTAACAACTCTCTGCTATTTTCTCAAATCACCTGCCTTTTGCTAATGCCAAAATCCTTTTTCTCTCTTAACAGACAAAATAGATTATCTCATCCTGCTGTTCTCCTCCCTGTCTGTCCGGCCCCAAGCGCTCAGACGCCCGCCACAGTGCCGTGGCCGGATGTAATAGGGCTATTAGATGAGTTATCACAGCCTGAAAGGATGAAATAACTTCTGTGCCTTCATCCAAATAAAACTCCCTATTCCTGCTCAGTGCAACGAATGAACAAGAGATCTCAGGGGAAATAGCCAGGGAAAGGTTAGAAGATGTTAGAAGGTATTAGAAGATGTTATTTAAGACCCAACCCTTTGCCAAGCCACCTCTTGCTTTGGGCTCGAAGGGCACTGGGGTTTCTCCATGTGGAATTGGGAAGTCCACGGATCAGTGCCAACACCCAGAGCTAAATCCTCACCCGGGTGCTGCTCCAACATTTTTTGAGTGTTCATTGGCACAACTTCACGAATGTCCCTCATGTGGCTGAATCCTTGGCCTGCCTGCATCCAGCAAACTGTTGTTTTCTCACCCCTGGTACTAATTCCAAGGAGAAACTTTGCTTTTCATCTCGGAAGGAGCTGTCTCAAGCTGTCCCTGCATTTCCCAAGAGCTCCATGCAATGTCCCCAGATGTGCAGGTGGAACATCCAGCCCGGCCCCTGTGGGAGATGCTCCGGAGCCAGCTGGGCTGGGAGCCCCTGGCCAGCCCTGAGTGACCTCCCGGTGCCACCAGCCACCCCTGGGGGTTTTACAGGGATTTCCTTACGGGGATGTAAACTCCCAGGCTGGCCAGGAATGGCCCAAGGCAGCAGCTCCACTGCAGAATTTAAAATCCCAACACTTATTAGGACTCTGCTTGTTCCCCCTTATTCTGCTGCCCCACTAAACCCTCCCATTTCTGTCCTCTCTGGGGTGTGACAGATGTGGGGACATGGGGACACCGGGACACGGGGACAGCCTTGGACACTTGCAGGGATGGGGAGTCTCAGAACAATGATCCTGGAGGTATTTTCCAGTCTAAATGATTCCACGATCCAGTGACCGTGGACCAAGATGCTCCTGTGCCCTGAGCCCGTGTCCCTCGCACAGAGAGAGAGCTTGGCTGTGCCCACACCGACACCGGTCATGATTTCAGAGCGTCTGGGGACAAAG
>NC_031791.1:6370371-6375907 GCF_001522545.3 Parus major
CAGCGGCGGCAGCGCCGGGCTCAGCCGAGGAGCGCCGGGAAGTGCCGAGTTGAGCCGAGCGGGGCCGAGTTGAGCCGAGTGGGGCCGAGCGGAGCCGAATGCAGCGGGCGGCAGCGCGGGCGCTCCGCGGGGCGCGCACCCCCCAAGTGTGGACACCCCAAGTGCGGACACCCCAAGTGTGGACACCCCAAGTGCGGACACCCCAAGTGTGGACACCCCAAGTGTGGACACCCCAAGCGCGGACACCCCAAGTGCGGACACCCCAAGCGCGGACACCCCAAGCGCGGATACCCCAAGCGCGGATCCCCCCGGGCCCGAGCCCCCCGGTGCGGCTGCGATCCGCCGCGGCGGGGACCCCTCCGCTCGGGCTGCTGTATGAGCGGCACGGGGAGCCCGCAGCCGTCGTGCAGTAAGGGGGGACACGGGGGTGCATTGCCGGGGCTGCAGGAATGGGGTGCGGCAGGAGTGGGGTGCGGCAGGAATGGGGTGCGGATGAATTTGGGGGGCACTGCAGGTGTAGGGCCAAGGCTGGGGGGCACGGCTGGGCAGGGATCTGGAGTGGGGGCTGGGGGTGAGGTTTTGGGGTGCTGCAGGCTGCTTTGGGGGTGCAGTGCAGGGGGGTCAGGACTTGCCCCAGGTGGAGAGAGTGGGGATGGGCTGCAGCTCCCCGAACTTGCAGGGGGCAGGAGGACCCTGGGATGCCCCAATGTTCTCCTGGTGCCATTGTCTCACAGGCAGGTGCTGGGGTTGATGCCTCCATATCCCCCACCCTCCTGCTGCTGCTCCTTCAATTGCCTTAAACCCCACATTTTTATCAAAAAGCCCATTCTTGCTAATTTGGGGTACGACAGGGAGGTCTGAACCCCAGCATCGCTGCACCCCAACTTCATCCTGGGTTGCGTCCCTTTGATGGGTCTTCTCTTTGAGATCCCAAGTTAGGGACCAAAGCAGCATCACAAGCATTTTTTGGGACAGCAAACATTCTGGAAAAGAGAAAATTGTAGTTTAGTGGACTTCAGGGTTTTTTTTCAAGGGAGGAGACTTTGAGGTCTTGCTGCCCCTCTTGAACCAGCTCAGTTTATGCTGATACATTATCAAGGTGCATCCAGACAACAACCCACTGGTTTTTTGGAGAAAGACTTTTACTTCTCCAAATGATCATTTAGTTGTGCAATGGTGCTTGTCACCACTGCCTGAGATTTGCTGTTATCACCCCACTGCTTGTGCAAGACTGGTCTTGCTTTGTGCTTCGTGACTTCTCCTTTTTCACAGATTTCCAGAACTATCCCAGGTTCCTGTAATGCTCAAGCAGGGCAAGATGAGCCATAAAATCCCCAGCCAAAACCACGGCTTTTTTGTGCAGCCTGCTGAGTTTGTTAAGTTTAGTGAGCATCACTGGGCTTAGTGACACGGGATTGTTTTGAGTGGATGGCTTTTAGCAGCCTCCTCCAAAAATCTGTCCTTGTGTCTAACATAAATCTGATTTTTTACTGGGATGGTGCATATGGTGCTGTTAATTTAGGTGGGGTATGTAGGTGATACTCCAGCTTCAGCCACAGCACAGAACACGTCACCAAACCGATGTTAATGCCCTTTTCCTTTGTCTCCCTGTTCAGACTGAAGGATCTGGAAGAGCCCAAGCTGGGGGACTGCGATGTCAGTGTCAAGATGTTGGCAGCCCCCATCAATCCCGCTGACATCAACATGATCCAGGGTAAGGTGTTCAATTAATGCTTTGCACGTTATTTCTTGCAGGATGCTCTGAGTCAGAAGGACCCACGAGGATGATCAAAGCCAGCTGCTGTCTCAGAGGGTTCAGAGACGGCTCCTGGTGCAGGGATGTTGGCTATGAAGGGGTCTCTGGCTCACCTCCAGCTTCCCTGCAGGGACCTATCCCCTCCTGTCGTCGCTGCCGGCCGTGGGAGGGAATGAAGGTGTCGGGGAGGTGCTGGAGGTCGGGCGCCGTGTGACGGCTCTGAAACCCGGGGACTGGGTCATCCCTGCGGACACCGGACTCGGTGAGCTCATCTCTGGCACGCCCCACACCTCCAGAGCATCTTCCCAGGGGATTTTTGGGGTGCTGGAGCCCCTGGGGGTGCCCAGGCTTGCCCAGAGAGCAGTTCCATGGTTGTGCTGCTGTGTGAGCTGCTGTGGGGATTTTGGGGGTTGGAGAGCAAAAGCACAGCTCTCCAAAGCACCATCTTTGCAGGGTGTGGATGGAGCCATGGGCCCCTCCACTTACAGCAACTACAGCTGATGGGAACAAATTGGGGAAAAAAGCTCCATTAGGGAATGCTGGGCAAGGGAAGCAGGAGCTGGAACCCATTTAGTGCCATGTGAGACCAATCACAGTGAGACAGTTGGGATAATTAGTGGGGTTATTTCTTAGCTGTTTATGTCTTGGTTTATTTTCACCACCTGTTTTTATTTTTCATCAATTTAATTTTTTTTAAAGAAAACTCAGTTCCTACACCCCAGCAAGTGAAGCTGCTCATCCACAGACACAAGAAGGCTCTTGGGAAGGATGGGGGTCCCCAGGGAAGGGGCTCCTGTGCACAGGACTTACCACACACCCTAGAACACCTGGAACAGGAGCAGTGGCAACACCATTGCTCATGCCAAACTTAAATTTAGCAATGATCTTCTTTCCTGGAGCATAGACCCTTTAAGGGATGTCTGTGCCACTATAAAGCATTGCAGAAATCTGTGTTTCTCTGGAAACAGCTGTGTTTTGTCCCATCAGCTTAGAGCTTCCCTAAAGACCTGGGATAAAACATTTCACACGAGCAAGGTCGTGGTGGCCTCTCACTGTAGTTTTCTCTTTAATAATGGTCTGCTGGGAAAGTGTGGGAATTTATTTCCCAACAAATGTCTCCCATGCTCCTCCAAAATGCCAGTGGCCTGGTATTTGCTGGTTGTGGTTTAGTGTCACAGTTTGTTCTTTGCCTATTTCTTCTTAAAAGGCTTTTTGCTAAATGAGAGAAGGAAAATGATGGAGTTAAGAGCCAAATGGGGTATTTTTAAGCATAAAAATGCTGTAAATAGATGATAGAGGTTTAAATTGGTTATGAGTGTAGAGGGAGTAAAGCTGACTAAATTGGCTTGGAATATATGGGCTCATCCATAGGATGGAGAGTATTTCCATTATCTCTGCACACATTCCCAGGGAGCCCCAGCCCCGTTATCCCTCTGGGAAATGATCAGGCTTTGCTGCTGGGTGATAAATCTTGGCAGGCAGCGAGGAATCCATTCCTTGGAGCATTTTGGCTGTACCCATATGGGAACCCAATCCACAGTTCCCTGTCGGGGCTGTAGCTGGTTCCTGGCGTGTGAAGCTGCTGCTGCTGCCACGGCTGCAGTGGGAGCTGACGGCTTTCCTTTGCTTTCCCCCCGTGCTGTGGCTGTTCTGTGGTGCTGCTGTGCCCAGGGACGTGGAGGACACGGGGGGTGTTCCCCGAGGAGATGCTGCTGAAGGTGCCCAGTGACATCCCGGTGCTCTGTGCTGCCACTCTGAGCGTCAACCCCTGCACGGCGTTCCGTCTGCTGGCCGACTTCGAGAGCCTGGCGCCCGGTATGGCCCTGCCACGAGGAGCAATTCCACAGGGATTTCCTGGCTGTCTCTGAGTGGGAATCTGCCTCTGTTCTCCTCCAGGTGACTCCATCATCCAGAACGCTGCCAACAGCGGCGTGGGCCAGGCCGTCATCCAGATCGCCAGGGCCTCGGGCATCAAGACCATCAACGTGGTGAGGGACAGGTGGGTGCCCTGGGGAGAGGAAGGTTTGGGAGCTGGATCTGCTCATCCTGCCCATCCAGCCCAGGATGTTCTCCTGTTTGCTCCTCCAGGTTGTCCTCCAGCCTCTTCCCCGTTGTCCCCACACAGTGCCAGAGCAGAAGGAAGGAGAAGGTGGAACTCTGCTTCCTGGCTCATCTAGTCCTCTTGTTTTATCTCCTTTTTCCCTCCCCAGACCTGATCTCCCAAAGCTGGTGGACAGGCTGATGGCCCTGGGCGCTGATCACATCATCACGGAGGAGATGCTGAGGAAGCCAGAGATGAAAGATATATTTAAGGTATATATTTAAGATATATTTCCCTCAATGCTGATCCCACTGGAGAGTCCAGGGCTGTCACTGCTGCTCAGCACTGGGGAGAAATGCAGGGATGGTGGGAAGGACAAATTTCTCTCTAGATCAGAATTTAACCCCAGGAGTGGAGGGATTTTGCTGCTGACACAAGGGAGGAATCACAGATGTTGGTTCCAATCAGATTGGGCCTGAAGCAGCCTGGTCTAGCTGAAGGTGTCTTCCTGCAGGTGGCAGGGGGTTGGAATGAGTCCCTTCCAACCCCAGTTATTCCTTGATTCTAACGGATTTTAGCTCTGCTGCTTTCAGCAGCCCTCAGGTAAATGTTGAGGTTAATGCAGATGCTTTGTCAAGAACCACAGTCCCATCCCCTAAAGGAGCCCTAAAATTTGGGAACCTTTGCCCTAAACCCTTGCAGAGCATCCCGAGGCCCCGGCTCGCCCTGAACTGCGTCGGAGGCAAAAGCACCACGGAGATGCTGCGGCACCTGCAGTGAGTTTGGCTGGCTGGTGGCTTGGGCACAAACCTGGGGACAGAAACTGGCAATAGAGGGTCCTGCTCTGGAGTCTGTTGCACTTTGGAGAGGGAATGGAAAATGGTTTGGATAACAACAGTAATGTAAAGTCTCACACTGCTGGTGGCTGGGGGCAGCTGGGGTCGAGTTGTGAAGGTCCTCCAGGTCCTGGCCAGGTGTAACTGGTGTGCTGAGCTGCAAATTCAGCTAATGGTGCACAGAAGCAGGAGGAGAGCTTGGAAGGTGGGATCTGAAGGGCAGCTGGGGAGCCCCGGGGGGGTTGGGGATGGCAGAGGAGGAGGTGGCAAACCAGAGCTGCACTTTTGGGGCCACCTAAGCAAATACCCCTTCCCTACTGCAGGCCCAAGGGGACCATGGTCACCTATGGGGGGATGGCAAAGCAGCCTGTGATGGTCCCTGTGGTGAGTACTTGGGATGCTCTCCTTAGTCCCCTGTGCCCCCACTGCCTGTCCCCATCCCCTCGGTGCTGTGGGCACCTGGCTCTCCCCCCTGCAGATTGAGAGCCTCCAGCTGTTTTTATTTGCCTGATGGAGTCTGTCACAGGACAAGCTGCACCCCACTGCTGGGCTCTTGGCTTTTTGATGCCCTGCTGAGCATCAAACCTGCCCTGACTCCTCACCTTGGAGTCGCCTCTCCGCATCCCTGGCTCACAAATGGGAGCTCCAACAAGGGGCCACCACTGTCACACTGGGAGGGGACACGCGTGTTCCCACGTGTGTGAGGGGACAGGGGAGTCACCGCATGCACAAGGGGACACAGGGGTGTCCCTGGGTGCCAGGAGGACACACAGGTGTCACACATTCCACAGAGCGCCTTCATCTTCCGGGACGTGCGGCTGTGTGGGTTCTGGATGACACAGTGGAGGAGGGACCATGCACAGGGTGAGCCAGGGGGGCCAGGGAGCTGGGCTGGGGGAGCTG
>NC_031791.1:6376542-6377587 GCF_001522545.3 Parus major
CCAGGAGAGCGTGGCTGCGATGATGGATGCCCTGTGCCAGCTCATCCACAGGGGCCAGCTCACAGCACCAGCCTGCACCGAGGTCCCACTTCAGGACTACAGGGCAGCGCTGGAGGCCTCCATGAAGCCCTTTGTGTCCTCCAAGCAGATCCTCCTCCTCTGACCTGCAGCTCCTGGAGCCCTGTCCTGTTCCACATGCTTGTCCACAGACTTGAGGGGGGAAAAGACCCTCGAGATGAATTGAATTTAATTTTTGCTTTGTTTTTCATATTTTGGGTGCCCACTGAAAGCTTTAAAAGCCTCTGCAGCTTTGTGTGGAAGTGCTGCAGGGGGGAGGCTGCATCTCTCTGTGGCTGGGGGGACTTCGGGAGCCCAGATGATGGCTTGCTTAGCTCAGGATGTGGAAAGAGCAGCAGTTCCCCCTCACATGTGCTTTTGGGCTGGGCAGGGCTGTAGTTATCCAGTTGGGATGTGGGATGGGCAGGGAAGCCCAAGTCATCTCCCTGCAGCCCCGCTGCCTCCACACCTGCTCCAAGTAGGAGGAGGGGGCACAAATGCCCCAGATGGTGAGGGGTGCTGTGACTGGAGTGGCCCTAGGTGCTGCTGCAGGTCCTGGAGGAGCCCTGGCTCACCCTGGCTGGGTTTTGCCAAGGGCAGTTCCAGGGCTGGAGCCTTTGGCCATCCAGGGCTGGAGCTGGACCCTCAGTGTCCCTGAGGCCTCCTGCCCAGGTGTGGGACAGTGACTGTGACACTGCAGAGCCATGTGGAAAGATTTATTGAGAACAACCAACAACGTGTTCCTGTTTCCTGCTGTGCTGCTCTTGTACCCGTGACCCCACAAGCTCCCTGTGACCCCTGCTCTCCCCTGCAGCCCCTGCTCTCCCCTGTGACCCCTGCTCTCCCCTGTGACCCCACAAGCTCCCTGTGACCCCTGCTCTCCCCTGTGACCCCTGCTCTCCCTGTGACCCCACAAGCTCCCTGTGACCCCTGCTCTCCCCTGTGACCCCTGCTCTGCCCTGTGACCCCTGCTCTCCCCTGTGACCCC
>NC_031791.1:6378325-6389236 GCF_001522545.3 Parus major
GATCCCAGCAGGCTCTCCATGCTGCTCCATAGGATGAACTACAGGGAAATGTCCCCCAAACACATCTTGCAATGGAAATAACCTCCCTTGGGTTGGGTTCTTTGAACTTTCTTTGCCTCAGAACCTTTGGAACCCAACCCAGGGACCTCATTGGGTTCTCCCACCTTGTGCCCAACATGATCCAAGTGGGAGGACCACGGCTGTGGAGTTTTGTGTGGACAGAGGAATTGTGAGGGACTGGTTGTGTCAGCTGAAAGCTCTTCTGGGATTCCTCCTGGAGTCCTGGATGAGTTGGTGGGGCTGTGGCAGGGCCCCTCTGGGTCTACCAAAGGCCAGGGAAGGCTGCATCTCACCGGGAGCTGCCAGTGTCATCCCCGTGCACAGGGAGTGCACAGATGTGGGGCACAGCCCAGGAAGCTGTACCTGCATCTGGGGAGTTTCTGGTGGGGTGAGGAGAAGAGCAGGGCAGGAATGTCACTCAGGGATGGAGGGAGCATTGTACAACTGCATGTGTGCTTGGAAGAGCAAAACTGTGAAATTAAACTCCACTGCCACGCTGGGAACTAAATGTCATTTCATCCCCCCTAAAACCCCTGACACTGAGACCTCCCTCAGCAGAGCAGGTGTACCCCAGGATAGACTGCACCAGCATCTCCCTTCTGCTTCTCCATCCCTAATAAATCCCCCAATATTTTGTATTTTCCTTCCCCCTGCCAGCATTGGAGGCAGATCCCCATCCTGTGCCTCAGTGCTTCCTGATCGATGGATAAAGGGGGGAAGAAAAGCAAAAAAAGAACTTGGAGATCATTACAAGCACTATTAAGTATGACATAAACCAGAAAAATTAATGCAAAGCTTTTATCCCCCCCATGGTTTATCTGGCTCAGCAATAAAACCCAACATCCTTTAGAGAACTCTTTCACAAAATGTTCCAACCTCTCACTCCTACACCAGGGTACAAAGGAATAAATAAATAAATGTAATTCTCTTTGTCAAATGAGCAGGATCATGGATGGAAATCCAGCTGCTGCTGTTGCACCTACACAATTGTAATCGTTTTGGAGGTGATTGTGGGGATTTTTAGGGGGGTGGCTGCTAATGCTGGAATGTTCCTATCCTCTGCTGGGATCTGGGGTGATTTAGGCAACTCAACCAAAAGGATAAAAATAATTCCCCAAAACTGACGTTCAGAGTTCAGCAAGAGCGATGTTGTTGCTCACCAGGGGAATGAGAGCAGCTGAGTCTGGCTGGGAAAGGCCAAGGGGAGACTCCGAGGGTGGGGATGGGGACCCCGATCCCTGCCTGCCTTTGGGGTCCCGTCAGCATCCAGCGTTTTCGGAATGGGGCTCTCCTCAGGCAAAGAGAGGAGCCCACGAGCACCTGGGCACCCTCCTGAGTGCCCTGCGCATGGGGTATTGATTGTGACACTGCAGAGCAATGTGGAAAGATTTATTGAGAACAACCAACAACGTGTTCTTGTTTCCTGCTGTGCCCTCCGTGGGGAGCGGGACCCGACGGCGCCGGTGGGGCCCCCGCGGTGGCGTGGCCCCTTTAAGAGCGAGCTCGCGCGGGGGGCGTGGCTCGCGGTGACGTTACCTCGCGTCGCTACCCGCGCGCCGCCGTGACGTCAGGCGGCCGCGCGGCCCCCGGGCCCCTGACGCCCCCCGGGCCCAGCCCCGGCCCCGCGATGCCGCGGGTCTACATCGGCCGCCTCAGCTACCAGGCCCGGGAGCGCGACGTGGAGCGCTTCTTCAAGGGCTACGGCAAGATCCTCGAGGTGGATCTGAAGAACGGGTGAGCTCGGGCCCGGCCCGGCCACCGCGAGGGGAGGGCCCGGGCGCCTGAAGGCCTTGCAGGGGCCGGTGGGGAAGAGGCCGCCGGGGCGCTCTGGGTCGGGGCAGGACGGCTGGGTCCCCTCCTTTGGGAGAGGGGCAGGGAGGTCGGGCTCCCCCACGCTGGGGGGACGCGAAGCCTGGGCCTCTCCTGGGGCGGAGTGTGGGGGTCTCTGTTTCGGAGAGTGTCCGTGCTTGAACTGCCATTGCGGGAGGGACAGGGCGGCCGGGTCCCCCCTTCTGCGGGGAGAGCACGGCTGGGCTTTTGGGAAAGGACAGGCTGCTTAGGTTCCTTTCTCGGGGGGACAGAACATCTGGATTTCTCCTCTTTTTATGTAGGGGAGGGGACAGGACGTCTGGGCCCCTGCTAGAGGGGGGCTGGATGAGTCAGTTCCCCCATTTCTGGGACGGGGGACAGGCTGCCCGGGATCCCCTCCTGGGGGAAGCAGGATGCTCGGGTTCCTTTTCGGGGTGGGGAGAAGGATGCTCGGGTTTCCCTTCTTGTCAAGGCGGGACACGATGTCTGGGCCTTTTTTGGGGGAGGCGGGATGGTGGGGCTCTGCTGGGGGAGATGCGTGGGGGTGGCTGGATCCTGCATCCCCTTTTTCTGGAGTGGATGCAGGACACCTGGCTTTCTGTGACAACTGGGGGTTAGGACAGCTGGGTCCCACCTCAGTTTTTAGGGGCCAGCTGGTCTGTGTCCTTGCCCTGCTTTCTGCAGGGAGGAGGGGTCACGCTGAGGGGCTGCCCCCAGGGCGAGCACTCAGGGGTGAGCGTGGGTAACTCCTCCCCAAAAAGAACCCCATTGTTTTGGGTATGGGGTGCAGAGCTGCTCCCAGAGCCCCCAGGCTGTCCTGGGGTGCGTTCTGCCCTCCCCAAACACCCCAAACCCACTGTACCTCTGTTCTCACCTGTTGTTCCAGCAGCTGAGCCCTCACTGCAGCTCCAAGGGCTGGATCCTGCTCCACCAGGGCTTGGCCAAGACAAGTTGGGGGTTTTAATTTCTACCTTTAAAAAGATGGATAACACCCTTTATTTCATCAAAGATTGTGCCATAATAGTAATCTCTTGCTAACATAAATGAATTCAGCCATTACACTGCCATGTGATTTATCATTTTGTTGATGAAGAATTACTTCAGGTTCAATTCAGCAAATCAGGTGTGTTTTCATGTCTTGCTATTTCTCTCCCTGTTTTTGGAGGGGTTTTAATTTTTTTTTAGTTTTTTCCAAGGCTCAAGGCCTTGAACCCCTCAGGTGTGCTCAGGAGGCTCATCTGCAGGACAGCACACACAGGGCTCTGCAGGAACCCAGGAGCTGCTTCTGAGCACAGATAGCTCAGGTTCAGTTCCTTGCCAGCGATCCCTGCTGTCTCCCTGTCCCCAGGTACGGCTTTGTGGAGTTTGATGACCTGCGAGACGCCGACGATGCCGTTTACGAGCTGAACGGGAAGGATCTGTGTGGGGAGAGGGTGATCGTGGAGCACGCCCGCGGCCCACGCCGGGACAGCAGTTACGGTTCTGGACGAAGTAAGCACTTGTGCTTTGGTATCCATGGCTTATTTTAAATAAAACATTGCTTTACTCTTCTATAAAAGTAATTTTAAAGGAAAGCGATACAAAGTTGTGACTAGTGTTCTGTAACTATAAATGTAATTGTTGGTCTGAATATTTATTAATTTGTTTGTTGTATTAAACTCTTTTAATTGATACATTAATAAACACAGTTTCTTGTACCATTTTTATTATTATCATTTCGTTTAACTAATTTGAATGATTTATTTGCTATGTGATGTTTAACATAGATTTAACAAAGACCTCAATGTTTTAATTGAAAGAGTCCTTTGAGGCTAAGATGACTGCCCGTTCCATTTGCTGACCTTGGGGTACCTTTCCATGAGTGGCTCTTTGACCTTTGTGGCCCTTGGCTGACCAAAAAAAAAAGAAGCCATGTGACGACCGCAAGCTTTTCCCATTAGTCCTGGGTGGTGAGGATCCCAAGGGTTAGAGACAGATGAGATTAATCTGGAATAGGTGCCTGAAAATCTTTATTCATGTCAGATATTCAGAAGTTTTTAAACAATGTAAGTAACATTAGTCAACCGGCTTTATTCAGTTTCTTCTTTCAAACTTCTTTTCAAATTATTAAATATAATTGCATGTTAATTCTAGCATAATTCTAGTTGTGTGCCTTGTTTAATTACGAGCTCGTAGTAAAACTGTTTTAATGCTTTGTGTCTTTGTGAGGGGTTCCATAAGGGGGGTGGGTTTAGCCCTGGGGGGTCTGTGATGTCTTTGGGGGCACCTGGGGCAGAGCAGTTCTGTCAGGGCGGAGAGCAGGGCTCCATTTCCCTGGCTGAAGCTCTGCTGTCTGCTTGTCACCTCCTAAAGGTGGATATGGTTATAGAAGAAGCGGAAGAGATAAGTACGGTCCCCCGACCCGTACAGAATACAGATTGATTGTGGAAAATTTGTCAAGCCGCTGCAGTTGGCAGGATCTGAAGGTATGGGGCCCCTTTCCTTATCCTCTCTCTGTTACGGAGCACAAAGGGTAAAAGATCTCCAGCAAGGCAAAGTGGTGTGCAGCTCTGCTTTGCTCCAACTCCTGAGCAACTCCACGGGGAGTAGATTTTGGAAGTAACTCGTACCTTAATGCAGGAGTGTATTTGCACATATGAAACCATTCGTGAGAGGCTGGGAATTGCACCTCCAGAACCGGTAGTGGGAGAATAATTTCATCCTTAGCACCAGCTAACATTGTGTACAGGTGTGTTTTATCTTCTCTTAAGCCATGTTAGAACAGACTCAAATCACACCAGGGGTAGGATTCACTACAGGTGGAGGAGTTTGCCCTTGTCAGTTTGGGTTTAACCCATCAACTCATAAGGTGCTACAGCTGTTTGAAATAATAGCATTGGTCCTGCACAGTCTCAGGAATTTCCACACCATCTAAAGCTGTTCTAACAAGGGAAAGGATGCTTCCAGAATGAGTAATCATGCAAAATCTCTGCCAAAAACTTACTTTTGAAGTCCAGAGGAGTGGCAGGTGATTCTCAGTAGTGGAGGTGTTGAGTGACACCGTGGAGCCCACAGTAACTCTGAGTACTCTGGAGGTGACGTGTTGGCTCGTGATTATCCACATTGTGGATTCAGGGAGCAGGATTTCAGTAGTAGATGTAAAAAGAATAGTGCTTATCAAACTGAGCAGCAATTGTTAAACCCACTTGTTCTTACTGGAACACTTTCTCTTATGGTTCTCTTTTAAGGGTCTGTAAAATTTGTTCTAAACAAACTGACATAGTAGAAACTGGTCTGTAATTGAATTTTGTACTAGCCCAGGTATGTATGGAGATGCTTCCAGTGTCTTTGTTGTTAATGCTTCATACCATCAGTAGCTTGTCTTTGCTTCTGGTATTGAAATTCTAAGTAGAGCATGGCATGATTAATCCTCCAATGGATGCATTACTGCATTTTTGGGAATAGCTTTCATTTCAGTTTATTTAAATGGGAGTAGCTGGGTTGAAAACAAACCAAACCAGAGCTCTGTGCCCTGTTTCCACTGCAGCCAAATTGCACAGGGGCTGAACAATACCCTGGCCTGGCAGCTTGCTGAAAGCAGGGCAGAACAGACCCCTGATAAACAGAGGGGTTAAGGAATGGAAGTGGAGAAACCAGGAAGCATGAAGTGGGAAAATGAATTGAGCTTGGAGCTCTGTTGGGGTTTTTCCAGCAGCACAAGCTGTGTTAATGAGGTGGAGGATGAAGGGATCTCTGCTTCTTGGTGGGCTTCTTGCCTTTTCATAGTCAGCCTTTATCACCTTTCCTAATTATTTTTGAAAACATGATTTAGACAGAAAGCCTTTTACTTCTTTAATCACTTCTGTAATTTGAAGCTTAAGAGCCCAAGGTATATTTGATCTAAGACTTGAAGTGGGAGACCGTAAGTTATGGTTTGGCTCAAAATGATCAACCTGGTTCTAATCAGACCGACTCTGAAGTCATAGTGTGCTGTTTGGCACTACAGATACTGCTTGGGCCAAGCCTTTGCTGACATCCCTGTGAACAGAAGAGGCTCAGGGAGCATCGTGTCAGAACTGAGCAGGGTCAGCTGGAAGCCTGGCTGGCTCTGGATTCGAGGCAATGGTGATTCTGTCCTCTTCCCCTAGGACTATATGCGTCAGGCAGGGGAAGTGACATATGCAGATGCACACAAAGGAAGGAAAAATGAAGGTGTGATTGAGTTCAAATCCTATTCTGACATGAAAAGAGCCCTTGAAAAGCTGGACGGGACAGAAGTCAATGGCAGGAAGATTAGATTAGTGGAAGACAGACCTGGATCGAGACGGCGTCGCTCTTACTCCAGAAGCCGAAGCCATTCAAGGTATGTCTGTAATGTCATTAATTTCTGTTAATGAACATAGAGCAGATTGAGACTTTTGGGTTCCAAAACACCTTGGGAATGTTTGGAGCTCTCAACAGGTCTAGTTTTTTGAGCATGAATGCAAATGAGGGATGTGTTCTGAGGCGTCTCCCTTGGTGGATGTGTGGACGTGCTCCCTGAGCACCTGTCTGTTCTCCCCTGACACTCAGCCCTTGTTCCTCGTGGGTGGAGCCGTGTGCATGGAATGAAACAGAAGGTGCTTCTAACACTTCAGCTCTGAACACTCTATTCTGCTCCAAGCACCAGGACTAACAGTTCTGTCTCAGCTTGGAAACCTCCACCTGTTCCCTGTTTCTCAGAGATTTGTTGCTTTCCTTGTCTGACCAAGAGCTGCTTCAGCAGCACCAAGTGTTCTCCCCTTTCCATTCTGGGGTAGAACTCGTTGCAAGAAAACTCAGGGAAATCTTTACTGTTCCTAGAAGTTGCTTATGAAATCAAAATCTGAAGTCAAAGCTTTATGACAGTGTCTCACCATATTCAAACTGTGATTTG
This sequence comes from Parus major, assembly GCF_001522545.3. NCBI lineage: Eukaryota > Metazoa > Chordata > Aves > Passeriformes > Paridae > Parus > Parus major. The sequence continues at coordinate 6,385,089 of NC_031791.1, forward strand.
ATTGGGAAAGTGGTTATCCCTTAAATAAACTGGCATGTTTTCTTCCAGATTAGCACCCTGCTTGCAGCCAGAGGTGGCAGCAGGGAGGAGAGGTGGGGAGAGTTTGGAACTGTGTTGTGTAACTCTGAGCATTTGGCTGCTGAAAGGTGCTTTATCCCCGTGGGGTTCTGCCCCAGGGGGGGTCACAAGCTCCCCATGGACACGTGCTAAGGTGAAGCTGCTTCCCTGTGTTGCAGGTCTCGCTCTCGGAGCAGACACTCCCATAAGAGCAGGAGCCGCAGTGCCAGCAGCAGCCGCTCCAAGAGCAGATCCAGATCCAGGTATGTCTTTGTCCTGGGAGAACTGGGGTGAGAATATCGTGTTAAGTTTGCAGCAGGAACACTTTGTTTTTCTTTTCCCTCCCGTTACCTGCACGCTCTGCTCAAGCCCTTGCCACACTAAAGCAGAGCTGTCTGTTGCTTTTGCACTTCCAGGTCTGTGTCCCGTTCCAGAAGCAAGAGCCGTAGTCGAAGCAAGAGCCGTAGCAGAGGCCAGAAAGAGAAAAGCAGGACTCCAAGTAAAGAGGATAAAAGTAGGAGCCGCAGCAGGAGTGCAGAGAAATCCCAAAACAAAAGCAAGGATAAATCTGAGGGCATTCTCCATAACAGCGATGAGAAAGCCAAGAGCAGGAGCCGCAGCAAGGAAAAGAGCAGGAGCAGGAGTGAGAGTAAGGACAGGGGAGAGGCGAGGGAGAGCATGAGGAGCAGAAGCAAGGAGAAGAGTAGAAGCAAAGACAGGGAGAAGAGCATTAGCAAGGCTAGAAGCAGGAGCAAAAGCAGGGATGAGAGTAGGAGCAGGAGCCACAGCAAGGATAAAAGAAAAAGTAGGAAGAGGAGCAGGGATGACAGCAGAAGTAGAAGCCGGAGCCACAGCAAGAGTGAGAAAAGCAAGAGGCGCAGCAAGCGGGACAGCAAAGGCAGCAGCAAGAAGAGAAGGAAGGACAGCCACGAGCGGTCCAGGTCAGGCTCCAGAGAAAAGGAGCAGCTCAAATCTGAGTCAGACAAGAAGGAGGTGAAAGGCGAGGGGGAGGATGCAGTGTCCCGCTCCAGGTCTAGGTCCATTTCCAAGTCCAAACAAAATGTCAAATCAGATTCTCGTTCCAGGTCCAAATCTGTTTCAAAGCCACGGTCCCAGTCCAAGTCCAGGTCTAGGTCTGCCTCTAGGTCACACTCCCGGTCGCGGTCAAGGTCCCGCTCCAGATCCTAACCTTGCTGCAACCCCACTTGGAATGGTTGGAAAAGTCTTTTGTACATGTTTAGTAGCTGTAACCAAGTGATTGAAGTAGAAACCCTGTTGATGCTATGTATTTTTAACAACCTGATGGTCTGTCTGTCATTAACTGCAGCGCTCTCTCCCTGCAGTGCTCTCTGCTGTGAGGCTGCTCCACTCATTTTCTATCCAGTAGAAAGGTTCTCTTTACACACAGCTCTTCCTCGAGCCCCCACATTGCCCTGTTTTCCAGGGAGTCCTGAAGGGAGTGAGCACTGCCCTGGTGGGTTTATGGGATTGCAGTGATGACTGATAGGTAGGTATGATGGATTCAACAGTCTTTGCCCTCGATTGATGCCCTTTGATGTCTGCCATTTAGTGGAAGTGCTAAGTCTTAAGTTTCATACTACTTTTGTTCATATTTTTTGGACTTACAGAGTTGTGAATAGCACAGTCAAAAGGAAAAAAAAAATAGAGGTACTTGCAGTAATCTATAGGGAAAAGAACTATAGCTCCATATTCTGGTATTGTGACAATATCCTTGTTTTATATTAAATTTTTTTATTTTATTTTTCCCTGTCTTGCAAAGTACAGTGATCCCCATTTCCATGAAATTTGAATAAAGACTATTTTTGCTTGATGACATTTGGTTACATGGTGCTGTGTTGTGATTGTCAGCATTTTCTATTGATCAAAGTAAGCCTGGATTTGTAGAGAGTCAATCACAGAGAAAAGGTTCTTAAATCAGAAAGTCACTTCACATTCAGTGTAGGCACAACACTTGAATACAGTCCAGACAAAGAACTTATTTCTCCAGCATATTTTCCAGGAGTTTTTTCCTTCTAATAAAACACCTTCTCCCAAAAGGAGGAGCCTTCTCCCAAAGGAAAGGAAAAATCTCAGGATGTGTTTCTGGGCTCGGAAGGTTCTGTGTATGTCTGTCATGTTCTGTGGCATGTCCCCAGCATCCCTGGGACCTGGGGAGAAGGGAGGGCAGCTTCTAGCAAGAGTTTTGTAGGTGTGTAGGTGTTCCTGAATAATATCCCAAATTTAGACTTGGGCCATTTGCAAATTGCTCAGACTGAACTTCCCACAAGCTCTTCTCCTGCACAATTGGCTTTGAATGAAGTGACATCCCCAGCACCTGTTCTGCCTGCAAGCAGCATTCTGAAAAATAGAAGGCAAAATGTATTTTGTGAGTTCTTGCTCTGGAATAAAAAGGTTGGTCACAGCTTCCCCTAAAAATGACCTTTATCCAATTCCAAACTGTTCTGAACTGATGGCAGCGGCTCTCCAGTGAGACTCACTTCATAGGTGCAGTAATTCCATGTAATTTGATCATTTGGGACTTGTCTTGTCATATTAAAAAGATGAAGGGGTAATAGATCATCAGAGTTGCTTTCAACACAAAATATTTCCCCACCCTTTGAGAGGGGTCAGGGCTTGGTGAGTGACTCAGACTTTATCAAATGTCATTACCACTGCAGCGTGAGAAATCTCTCTGGAAGTGATATTTTTTTCCTTCAGAAGGAAAAGCCTTTTCCAGCTATATATATTTAGTGCTTTAACATCTTACACTCTCAAAATGACATTTTTAATCCTTTTTGCTGCTTAATCTTAGTGCAGAAGCAAACCAGCCAAGGCAAGATGTTTGCTAATAAGGGATAATTAACCAAAAAATACTTTTAAGAAAATCTGCAGATTTTACAGTCTAGGCAAAGACTAAAAAGTGACTCCAGTTTCTGCTGCCTGGCAGCTCTGTTCCTAATGACCAAGCCAGGTTTTAGAGAGCCCTTGGGGAGATGCACCCATTCCTTAAATACCTGAGGGAGGCAGCAGGAGTGAAGCCAGGGCAATGGTAATACTATAAAATATTAATGATAATAATTACATTACAAGGTCAGGAAGATCAGAGAAATGTCTGCAATAATTCTGCAATATTCCCAAGTAACTTCTGTGTGAATAATTAAATACAAAGTGAGCTTTAGGCTAGAAGTGATGCACTGAATGTGGTTTAGGGTTGGGGTACCTGGTGAGCTCTGAGGAGAGAGGCAGGAATGCATGTGGTGGGCACGGGGCAGCAGAGCAGCATGATCAAAGGGCAAAAGGCCCCAATGTAGGGATCTCTTAACAAAACTTACAACAATTACAATCAAATTAAGAGTCTAAATAAATATGGATGGTTCAATTACTTGTGAATTTTTTTTGCTCCAACACCCCTGTAAACCTGGACCCACTGGATGCTTCAACACTGGCTACAAACCTGCAGGATTTGTGTTTTAGCTGGAACTTGCTGGCACAGATGAGGTGAGAAATGTATTTGTTTTCTGACTGAATTTAAAGATTCTAAAGGTTATTTTATGTGATTTGCTCGAGGGATGAAGAATATTGTGATGTGTATTTCAAATGAGCCATTGCAAATCTCATTTATTATTTTCCCAAAATCCCATTCCATTTAAGCTGTCACAGCTTGGGGCCTCCTTGTGCTCTTTCCTTGCTCACCGTGGTGGAAAACCCCCGACGTGTCATTAAAAAAATCCTCCACCCACCTCTCTTATTGTTCCAAACTTCAAATACAAAGGAAAGAAAGAGTCCCAGATGAAAAGACAAACAAGTTTAACAAACGCAGAGAAGAGGGAGCAATATCCTCTGTCCTGGGCGTGGGAGGCAGCAGGGCAGCGTGGCCGTGCTTTGATGGATGCTGTGAGCAATGGGCATTGACAGCTCCCCAAATCCCCGGGTCCGCCGGGAGCGTGTCCCGGTGCCCCGGCCGTGCCCAGGCGTCACCCTGGAGCAGCAGCAGCAGCACGGTGGGGTGACACTGTGACATCCTGACAGCCACAGTGACCCCCCAGTGCTCTCCCAGTGCTCCTCCAGTGCTCCCACACTGCCCCTCCAGT
>NC_031791.1:6390331-6410394 GCF_001522545.3 Parus major
GCCGAACCGAACCGAACCGAGCCGAGCCGAACCGAACCGAGCCGGGCCGGGGCGCCGCCGCCATTCCGGGGCTGCCGGGGCCGGCCGGGCCTCGCGGGGCCGAAAGTGCGTTCGAAGCCCTCAGAGGGAGGAGACGCCGCCAGGCCCGCCGCGGAGCCCGGCAGAACGGCGCTTTGAGGTATTTGCACGGTCAGAAAGTGTTCGGAGTTTCTGAGCCGCTCTTTGCCCAGTTTTGACGCAAGAAGCGGTGCAGAAAATCGGGGTTGTCCCGCTGCGGTGAAACTCCTCGGAACTGTGACAAGTTAAAATACCAACAAACATATAAATCCAGTGAAATAGAAACAGTTCTTGGAGACCCCCAAAAGCAGAAAGACTTAAGTTTGAAAAGAGAGATTTTACGTGACGGGAAAAGCGGCCATGAAACTTTCTGGCAGCAAATTGAAAGTGCAGAAGTGATGGAATGGGGATTTTGGGAGGGGAAGTCGGTGGTGAATAAAGAGAGGGGTAAATCTAATCCTCCAAAAGTGCGGCTCGGGTACAGCTGGGGATCTCTGGGGGGCAGCCTGGGCCCTGTTTGGGGTCAGGAGAAGGATGGGGACAGTGGGGATGGAGATGTGTTCCCTGACCCAGATGTGGCACATCTGCATTCCAGATAAACCAGTGGAAACTGCCGAACTCCTGCAGAGAGTGTCCTCTGCTACCCAGAGGTTTTTGTTATTGCTGTTTGCAAACATCTGTCCTGCTTTTGGCCCAGTTAAAACAATCCTAGAGAGCCGTGCTGGGGCTGGAACTGGAGCTGCAGGAATGCTGAAGTGTTAACCTGCAGCAGGTCCAGCCTTTGGCTGAATTGTGCTCACACTGAACCTGGCGGTAGAAAGTTGGAGGCTTCAGGTCAGGAGTGGAATTCAGGGGCAAACAGGGCTCCTGCAGTGCCATGGGTCCCTTCCCAGCACAGGAACTCTCTGGAGCTTGCAGGTCTCCTTCCCCTGACCTTCTGCCCTGGCACTGAGCTGTCCCACCAGCCTCAGCCCCGGGATTCTGCACTGGGATGCTGCTGCTCTGCAGTGTTTGAGGGAAGTGAACTTCCTGCAGGAAGCTGAGTCCACTTAGAATTATCATTTCTTCAGAATGGGATATTTTTCTTTGTGTTGAAATGAAAATTGTGCTCTGTCTCCAAGAAAAGGACATGAGCCTTTCAGAAGCAAGTCCAGCATCTTTGAAGCTTTAAGAAATACAAGCTTTAGATAAAGAGAGGGAAGAACATTTGGGATGAAGCTTTGATGGGGTGCTAGAGGCAGGATTCTGAGGCCAGGAAGCACACAGGAGTAGAAGCCAGAGAAACTCCATTCAGCAAGGAGCCCTGTTTCACAGCAAAGCAAGTGCTTTCAGACTGATGTTTCAGTGAAGTGCAGATGGCTTAGGAAAGATCTCAGACTAATGAAGTGCTTGGAATAAAGGCTTTAGAGCAGAGCTTCCAAATGCAACCACCTTTGACTTGCCTCTTTCATTCTGGAGTCCAGTGGCTCCATAATGCACACAGCAAAGAAGATCAAGGAGTGAGTAATCTTTGCAGCTATTTGCTCATCAGAAAATTGGTTTTTTAGTTGGTTTGGTTTTAGGTTTTTTTTGATGCTTGGTTGCATTTGCAGGTCAGGAGTAATAAAAGATGCACAGTGACACTATTTAGCATACTTTAATAATTTTATCTGGACCAATAAAGTGTTCCTGCATGGCCTGTGTTTCGAGCTTCAAGGATGACTCTCAGGAGTCTGCCACATATCATTCCTTTTCCAGAGCTGCCCTGTGTGTGTCTGGATGAGATTTCTAGTTCTTCATCTGGATTTGCTGTGATGCCTTTAGCAGGACAGGCTGTGTGGTGCCAAACCCCTCCCTCCTTCACTCTCCCTGCTCCCCTTGGTGGCACAGGGGGATGGGAATGGGGGCTATGCTCAGCTCATCACAGGCTGTTCCTGTCCCTGCTCAGGGTCACACAGAGTCACATTCCTTCCCTGCTCCAGCAGGGAATTCCTCTCCCAGGAGACAGTTTGTCATGAACTTCTCAAAGCTCCCCACAAACTGCTGCACCGTGGGTCCTTCTTCCCTGGGCTCAGCCCTTCAGGCTCTTCAGCATCACTCACTCTGTAAATCACCAGTTTCCTTTCAATAAATTACTGTTTCAGCAGAGCTCCCTCTCAGATTGTATCATGGAGTCAGTGAGGCTGGAAAAGACCTTTAAGATCATCAAGTCAACCAAGGTGTGCCTGAGAGTACTACTGGAGACCAGTGCTCCAAAATGAAAACATTACAAATAAAAGGGGTTTTCTCTACTGAGGTGGTGTGGCAGCTCACAGCTGATAGTTCCTTCCCTCACAATTGGATACTGAGTGTCAGTTAATGAAAGTTTGTAAAGGACTTTGACAGAACACATTGCCTGAAAGATGTTTCAGCATTTTGATTTAAAAGTTGTATTTTTCTTTACCTCTGCAGTGCCCAGACAAGCCGTGCCCTGCTCCAATTCCCAAACCTGTGAGCAAATGGATTACTTTGAGAATGGAAAGCTTTGTGCTCAGACAGGCTCCCAGCAGCACAGGGAGAGGTACAGATATCCCAGATTTTTCCCATTTTTTGTTTGAAAGCATTTAAAGGGTGTTGCTGTGAGTAGAATGAACCTGTCAGACCAAGTGTTACCGTTCTATATCCAGGAAATCCTGCAGACAACTTTCATTTCTTCAGGTCCTCAGCCCAGGCCTCCTCATTCCAAGAGGTTCAGAGACACTTGGAACAGTGCAGGAATAATGTTGCACTTTTAATTGGATATTGTTTTTAATTTTGGATGTTTAATGATGTCAGAGACATTCCAGGTGGCTGCAGAAACAGGGAATAATGGCAATCTTGCTACCAGCAGTGGCTGTCAGGTGGCTGAGGCTGGCAGGCCTGTCAGACGTCTCCGGAGGAAGAGAAGATTGCCTCTGGATTCGGAGGATGAGGAGGAAAACACGTGTGAGGATGAGGTAAATGAGGCTGCATGTACTTCCTTTAAAGAGAGCTGTGAAAAGCAGGGGCACGTGTCTCAGAGTTCCTTGTGCAGTGCAGATTGGGCTGAGGGGGGTTGTTCTGTACCCAGGGAATGGTCTGGGTCTGATCCTGATTTCCATCTGTGATGGGAATATCTGTCCTGAGGAGCCACAGGGGTGAGTGAATAGCTCAGGGAAGTGAAAGTCAGGAGTTTGCAGTAATAACATCACTTGTCTCCATAATAACTACACTCAAATACTGTTGTGTGCTATTGAAGCTCAGTGTCAAAGCAGGGGGTTTGTTTGGGTTTTATTACATCCTTGCAGTGCACCACCGGAAACCTGCATAAACAGCAGTGCCTCAGTCCTGAGCTGATCCTTCCTTCAGTTTCCTGCAGCCCCTAACTCCTTCCTGGGGCCTTTTGTGCCCCCCTCTGCTCTGCTCCTGCCCATCAGGGCCTTTCTGAGCCATTTCATGTTTATTCACATTATAAAAGTGGCTCTGTGGGGCAGAACTGGGGTAGGTGTTTGTGGGAAATAAAGCTGCAGCCTCTGCTGTCATGAGCAGTTTAACTCATCGTCTTGCTCAGCTTTTCTCTGGGGTATGGGGGAGATGTTTTAGGGGATGGATGTTTTCAGAAGCCCTCTCTTCCCCCTTCTCCTCATCCTCGTTAGAAACTGCCCCCTGTCCCTTCTGGGGAATGTTTGGCAGCTTTGTATGGCACGGTTTGCTCTGAGAAATGACAGCCTGGGAGGAATCAAACCTGAGTTTGCAAACACACAGAAGAAACACAAATGATGGTCAGGCTTGGAGTGTGACACAGGGAGGCCACATTGTCTGGGGTGCTCATCTCTGACAGGATTTACTTGAAGCTTCTGCTTCTTTCAGGGCTTCATAAATTCCTTTTGTTCCCCTGTATCCATTTCCAGCACAGATGGACTAAGAAAGGGAAAGGAAAAAGGAGTGTTCCAGTAAGGTTGCTGACATGAGCAGCAAATCCTGCATTGCAGAAAGTAAATCCTCGGTATTGTAATGCAGATTTTGGTCCTGTGCTGCTCTTTAGCAGCCACATTTAAATGAACTTCAGCTGCATACATGAAATAACTTGTAAAGCACTTTGGGATACCAAGATCAGCGCTATCTGTGTAACATTCCCTCCTGATGTTTTTTCAGGCTTGTTGAAGAGACAGCAATGCTGGCTAATAGACCTTTTAGTTCCCTCTTACATCCCTGTTGTACCTGCATTGTGAGATGATCAGAGGGAGGGAAAAACAATCTTGCTAAACTTCTTTCTAACGTATCTGTGTCTAGGAGAAGAATAAATCAAATAATATGAAAAGCCGCAGAAACACTAAACCAATAAAACAAGGTGAGCTAAGCTCATAGTCTCTTTGCTTTAATGTTTATAGATTTTTTTTTAGTAGCTATTATAAAGTGAATAATAGTAAATAGAAGAGGAAAGGACAGGAGAGCTGATTTCACATTCAGAACAGCTTATGGGATACATAACCCTCTTAGCACAGCCAGCTCCAGAGGTGCATTAGCAGGAATATCCTGGATTTGCCTGCATGGTGGGCACAGGGTAAGGATCTGCCAGGAGTCAGATTCATCCACAGCTCACTGAGACAATAACAATCTTTTTGCCATTGACTTTGGAGAACTTCAGCCACAGCCTACTGTGCTAAGTAAAAAATAAACTGTAAACAAAGTGATTGATTGTAGACTGTGAGTTAAATGTATTGCATACCTTAAATCAGTCAGTGTGTAACTGGGGGGGAGTTTTAATATACATTATTAAATAATGATGTATATCTAATGTGCATTATATATTTTATATAATTATTGTGATTATTATATATTATATAATTACCTATTAAAATACATTAATATGTTATATATAATAGATACAAAATATACTATGCAAAATATATATTATATATATTATTAATGTATTATATATTAATATAATTATATATTATAATTATTTATATTTTTTATATAATTTTCTGTGTGTAAGACTGTGGTTCTACCAGAATGAATCCAAGTTGTTTTCATCATCTGGGAGCTGCCTCTCTAGTAGATGCATTGTGTTATTAGGAGGTTATAAATATATGTGTGTATATGTGTATATATATATATATAAAATTATGAACTGGGAAAAGAATCACTTGGTTTTTAATTTATTTTATTTTAGGCTTATTTTAGCTGCAATTATATGCCTCTCTGTGCTGCCTGTTAGTTTACATTTAACCCCTTACTCCTCTGTGAGATGTCAGGAGGAAGAATTAATTCCCCCAATTTTAAGTTATTCTGTCTTGTCCAGACTTTCCCTGGCACCTTTCCGTGGGCAGCTCGGCAGCAGTCCGGGTGCCACAGTTCATTTGGGCTGTGATACAATAAATGTGCATTTCCTGAGGAATGAGCAGGGTTTTCCTAGTGCTGGAATTCCTACTTTTCCTCAAAAGTTGGGTAACACTGCCTCTCCTGGGTGCCACAGCAAGCGTGGGAGGAGCAGAGCAGGAGTCAGACAGAAACTCCTCTCATTTTCTCATTGTTTTTGATTGATTAGTGCTTCCTGGAAAGAAGAAGGTATGGAACTGGTCTTCCTACTTGGAAGAGGAACAGATGCCAGCTGCTCCCCAAAAGCTGTTCAGAGAGGTTGGCAGCTTTTTTCACTCTCTTGCTGTTTTTCTCGGGCAGCATCCCAGCATTACTGGCAGTCACAGGAGCACTGGCTCGGTGGAGCTGGGACTGGGGACCACCCTTAAGCAGCACTTGTATTTCTGAGTTGTTTTGGTAAAAGCAGGCAGTGAATGTTTGTTTTCTGCCCAGGGAAACAGGCATTTGCCCTGGGGGTCTGATCCCAAACCAGGGTGTAAAAAATGCTGGTTGAATCTCAGAAATAAGCAGCAAGGGTTTGGATCTGCTGTTGGACGGCTGGAGAGGGACAGACAGACAGACAGACAGACAGTCTGTCCCCTGTGCTGTGGGGTCACTCAGGGGGTGCAGCTGAGCTCAGGAGGGAGCTGGGGGTTGTGTCACTCACCTGGAGGTGCCAGGGGCTGAGCTCAGCCGTGCTGATGCTGCCTCTGCACCGGTTAAACGCAGCTCCCAGGGAGCTCTCCAGAGCCCAGCGCTGCTGGTCCTTCCAGAGGCAGCTCAGAAGGAAGGTCTGGTCCTGCACTGGGTCATTTGCAGTCCCACTTCAGGGTATTTCAACTGTTCACTTGGATAAAGATAAATGAAAAGCACAAATTCTGGAGTAAGAGTGGAACTGGGCTGCAGATCAAGCCTGCCTTGTCCCTTCCACTGTGGGAAGATGACAAAGTTACCTTTGGGGAGTCTGGAGTGACACAAAGTGACTGTGGCTTCTCCAGCTCTTGGATTCTGCATTGAGCTGAGAAGGGGATGCTTTTGTGTTTGAGAAGAGCTCATTTCTGTGTCTGCTCAAAGATGTGTTTGTAGCTAATTGTAAGAGTTCAGTGTTTTTGAGAGATTAATTAGAATAACGAGTAAATATGATGGTGCTGTTACTGACCCCTGAGCCTGCACCTGTCCATTGGAGCCACAATTACTTGGGGTGGGATTTTCTTCTCTGAATTGAACATTGGAAGTCTGAAATACAAAAATTTGTAGCCTTAAGTATGCTTAATGACTGCTCTGCAATAGATTTTGTCTTTAATGTTTCTTCCCCCCTCACAGTATCAGTCATTCCCACAAGGCCGAAATGGATTTAAAGTTGGAATGAGATTGGAAGGGGTGGATCCTGAACACCCCTCTCGATTCTGTGTCCTCACAGTGGCTGAGGTAATTGCTTTCCTTGTCTTTGGTTCCAAAAGTCCCACGTACATATATAATTCTTTTCAATAAAAAGTTGAAACAGAAGAGTAATAGTACTTTAGTTAATTAATGGTAGGAGTTCAAGGTGACACTGAAGGAATGGTGTTATGTGATTAAGGATCTTTGCTGAAATCCTACTGGCAGATTTTTGCACTTGTAACTAAGAATAGCAAGGCTATTAATTGCCTGTAGTGAACAAGTATGAAAAAGAGCAATGCCATGAGGCCCTAAGACTTGGTAAATGTAAACAAATCAGGATGCTTCATGCAGCTTCAGTTATGTGAAATCCGGGTTGATCTGGTGTAGGCATAAAAGTTCTGGGGCTGCTTTTGTACCCCAGGAATGTGTGCATGGCTTGGAGCAGGAGCTCAGGGAGGTTCCACTCCCAGTTCTATTTTCAGCTCTTTGGAGTGGGGCAAGAGGAGCGTGGAAAGTGGGAGAGTTAAAATACAACTGGAGTTTTTGAGGAATAAATGAGATCCTAAGTTACTTTCTCTGTAAGTACAAGTACGAGGGAGTGTTTTATTAGTGATTTTCTTTCTGCTTTGTGACACTGGTGATAGTCAGAGCTTCTGTCTCTGTAGGTGCAGGGGTACAGGATGAGACTGCACTTCGATGGTTACCCAGAGTGCTACGACTTCTGGGCTAATGCTGATTCCTCAGACATCCATCCTGTGGGCTGGTGTGAAAAAACAAGCCATAAGCTGCTCCCTCCTAAAGGTATGACAGAAAATAGAGCTGTGTACAAGAAACCATAAATTCTACTAAGAACTGAATGTCCTGGCTCTACATATTTCATTTTTAGTGTGGTTTCATCGTGCAGCTCGATCTGAGGGGCTGAAGGGAAGAGGTTTGACTAACACTGTGACACCCAGAAGAGCAGAATATCTTCTCTGTGATATTCCCCAAGACTGACATTGTTAGTTACGTTAGAATCTCTGGATTGGATGTCTCTCTGTGCTTCAGAACTTGCTTCTTTCCTGGGTTCAGTTCTTTCCTGCATTAAATTTCCCAGAAACATTTGAAGGTTGAGATTAATGATTAGCCATTATGGTGAAAAAGAGAGAGCTGATTTAGCTGAAATGCACAGCCCCTGGAGATCATAGCAGGGCAGTTATCATGCAAAGTTCATATTCTTTCCAGGCAATTTCCATTTCTGAAAAACCCAGCAGAATGTACCAGGCAACAGACGTAAAACAATCTTTTTTTCTCTCTTCATAGGTTTCAAGGAGGGAGAATTTAATTGGACTTCCTATCTGAAGAACTGCAAAGCTCAAGCAGCTCCAAAAAGCCTTTTTAAGACCCTCAGCAGTGTAAGTGGTGATAGGGAATAGAAGGGATTTCAATAGGTCTGGTGCTAAGTGAGTTTTAACCAGAATATTTATGTGATTTTAATATGCTAATGTCAGAGGTACAGCCAGGGTACAATCAGATGCAAACTACTTCCTGCTACATTTTGTTTTTGAGAAGGAAAACTAATACAATTTTTATTCCTTTCCCCAGTCACTGACTTTCCAAAGAAAGAATTTGTATTTCCCTTCCTTCTTAATGCTGGAGGAAAAGATTTACTGAACCATTTATTAAATATATTACAACTGTCTGTTTTACTGTGCCCCTGCAGTCGAGATATTTGTGTTGCTTCTCTCTAATTTAATAATTTCCAAAATAATTTCTGGTTTCCAGCAGCATGCTCATGTGTGCTGTGGGATTCATTATGGGGCTGTGCATCTTGAGCATTTGTCATCCTTCCCCACTGGTGCTCTCTCAGTGGTTGTTAACCTCAGTTCCCATGAAATCCTCCCATTTCATGGTACTGGGATGACACAAAGCCCAAGGGCTGGTGGATTGGAAGCTGCACATGGACAGTCAGTGACTCCAGTGGCATCAGGGCCCAGCTCTGCCCAGGTTCCCACTCACTTGAGTCCTTGAAGACTCTCCAGTGAAACAGGATGTGCAAAGCTCATTATCCTCAGCAAGTCACTGCAGGGTGTCCCAGCCTGGGAGTCTGCAGTGGTGGGTGTACCTGGAAATGCTGTTTTTTGAGCCACACCAGCTCTTTTTTTAGTAATAGTAACAGTCATTGCCAGAACTTATGGAAATCCTGTCTGAAAACCTCTTGGCAGTCACTGCAGTCTGTTTTGGTCTGTGGGTTTTGGGATCAAAGGAGTTTATAAGGGAGATTTCAGTGGCTTGACCAAGAATGTGGCTGATTTCCATTTCCTGGTCCTGTTCCCCAGCCTGTCACACCTTCAGGCTTTCGTCTGGGAATGAAACTGGAAGCAGTGGACAAGAAGAACCCCTCCCTGGTTGGTGTTGCCACCATCACAGACATGGTGGAAAACCGGCTGCTGATCCATTTCGATAACTGGGATGAGAGCTATGACTACTGGTAAAAGTTTTATTTCTGATACATGTCTGCAGGTAGACTGTTTTAAATGCAGGTCCTAAAACTGGGATCTTATATCAGGTGTCAGGCATGTAAATAATTACTTGGGGTTTTCACCAACAGCCAGTTGCCCACTAGTTCCTTCCTGTTTGGGTGCTGGGCAGCTCAGTGCAGAGCTAATGGAGGTGGCCTGAGCTGTCTGGGAAGCACTGGAGGTAGGAAAACTCCTTGTGGTGCCTGAAAGGGCTCCAGGAGAGTTGGAGATGGCTTTTGGACAAGGGACAGAGGGACAGGACAGGAGGAATGGCTTCCCACTGCCACAGGGCAGGGATGGATGGGGTCTTGGGAAGGAATTGTTCCCTGGGAGGGTGGGCAGGCCCTGGCACAGGGTGCCCAGAGCAGCTGTGGCTGTCCCTGCCATGGCAGGGGTGGCACTGGATGGGCTTTAACATCCCTTCCAACCAAAACATTGCAAGATTCACTTTGTATTTCCCTTTCTTTTGGGACAGCTTGAATGCCTTGAAAACCCAGTGTTACACATTCCAATGAGACAGTGCTTGTCTTCTACACCGTGATCACACCCACTGAAAGCATCTGCTCACCCAGCAAAGGCCTATCAGACAGCATTTGAAATCCTGCCTTTCTTTTTGCTTTCCATCTGACTGCTGCCAACTTTCCCTCTTTGATTCAGGTGTGAAACGAGCAGCCCATATATCCGTCCTGTCGGCTACTGCCAAGAAACTGGAACCCCACTGACAACACCACCTGGTAGGTTACAAGTGAGATTTGCTTCCTGCCTCAGCCAAAGAACCTGCAAACTGTATCTTCCACAAAATTACATATTCACAAGTTCCAGGTTCGCTTCACAACTCTTCACTGCCTGAACAATATTATTGTTCCTACTTTTTGCCACTGCAATTTATTTTGTTTCATAGTTCTTTGAAGAAATGGAATGGGGTTTGGTAATTTGTAATTGAATTTGATTTTAGAAGGGAAAAAGTGAGAAGGATTTCCAGCATTTCCTTGAAGGTGAGCTGGGAGAAAAAGGGATCTGTGTACCACGATTTCCTAGATGGAATTTCTGGAAATCACAGAATACTCTGGGTTGGAAAGACCCACAAGAATCATTAAGAGTCCAACCCCTAAGTGGATGGCCCATATGGGGATTGAACTACAGCCTTGGCATTGTTAGCACCACGCTCTGATGACTTCCTAGATGGAATTTCTGGAAATGAAGGAGAAACTGAATCCACATCTCTTTCTTCTGTACTGGAATTTGGTAAACGAAGAGAATGTTGGCAAATAAGAGAGGACAGAATGTACAGGGAAAACCATTGTTGTTTTCAGGCCTTGGAAGTGCTCATTCACCTTAAAAATAGCAAACATAAAAAAATTAAGCCTGACATTTGTCAAACTGACAGCCCTGGAGCAAGAGTTCCTGTATTTGCTGTGTTCCAGGTTCAGTGGAGTGGGAAGCACTGCCTGGTCCCTCTGCACAGGTGGAATTGGCCTCAGTGTCTGTGCTGCAGATAGAGAAGGGGTTGTGAACATTCCCTCTCAGCAGCACCACATCTGTCCCTGCTCCTGGAAGGTTCAGCAGGGCTGGGCTCTGCAGTTCTCTGCTCCTATCAGGATTTCTTGTTCCCCCAACAAAACCTGCAGCCAGTTCTGGTCTCCCTGCTGAGGGGCTTAAATGCAGCAGTTGCAGACTGTGCTCTGCATTTAGTCATTGCACCCTCCTGCCAAAAGGAACCCGTCCTGAAGGTAAAAATTACTGAAATAGGAAAAAAGTAGAGCAGTTTCTTAAATGTAGTTGCCAGGGAGAGACATCCCACTGTTTTTGAGGAGCACACCCATGGAGCCTTTTCTGTTCTCTCCAGGCTGCTGGGTTTACTCAGCTGGCAGCAGGAGAGGAGAAGGTTCTACAGTCTTACAGCCACTCACACATAGAGCAGTTAATGGAACAGGAAATTAATGTAGTGATGCCACTGCACATCACAGCATCCTCTGACTGTCTCATAACTGGAGTTTTCTCCAGAGAATAAGAATTGATGAAGCTGTGCAGAAATTAACTCTCCAGGGTTCGAGCCCAGTGTAAAAGTGGGGAACTGGCAGAGCTGCTCTGGGTGCTGGAGGTGGCAGGTAGGAACAAACAGGTCACTTTCCAGCACCATCCATTCTAAGTGCTGATTACAGACCTGCCTTTTTGCTGTTTGTAACAGTAAATGTGGGGTTATTCTTACAGAAATGTTAATTCTCTGTTTTTCCAGGATACAGGGATTCCAAAGCCTTCTCATGGGAGAAATACCTGGAAGAAACTAATTCCCAAGCAGCCCCAGCAAGAGCATTTAAACTGGTGGGTGAATCTCTGCTTGTTCTTGCTCAGGTGCTGTTATCCTCCCTTTTTATGCTAGAGACTTTATTTGAGCCTGGTTCACCTTGTCTGTGCCAGGAGAGTGAAACTGGGGTTTACTTTAAGATCATCTCAGTACTGCTAAAACAAAAACACACTGCAAAATGCAAGATCTATTTTTTCAATACTGTGGAAAGCTGGCTTGGGAAGGATTTTTGAGTAAATATCTTGAGTGGCTCCATTAGCAGGTTTAAAGGCAGAGCCTTCAGTCCACACAGGTAACTGTGACTTCCAGAGTAGGTGGGAAGAGCCTCACAGAGAGGAGGAGGAGTGCAGTTACCTGGTGTCCCCTCTACATAAAGTTTTAAAAACCTTTCTGAAATTCACCTTGCAGTTGTGCAAATCCATACTTCCCTGGCTGGTGAGGCTGGAATTAAAGTAGGGGAGTTAATATCAAGGGTTTACATGTGCTGATAGAGATCTTAGTCCTCCTGGGGAGGGGCCAGCTGTGCCCTCCACAGAAATAAATGTATTAACAGATGAAGGAGCATCTCTGCCAAGCTCAGACCAGCTTTCAGACTCAGTGTGAAGGTGCTTCTCTCAGCCTTGTGATTGTGAGCTGTTGTTGTGAACAATTGTCCTGAAGGGTGGACTAAGCTTTTTTCAGCCACACTCCTAAAATCCCAATAGAGCTGGAAAATGTGAACTTAAAGCTCCCAGCCCCAGTCCTCTGTAAGGTTTGTCATTGTAGCTTCTTCCTGTAGATTTTCAGGGTCTAAAGTGTGCTGAGAAATAACACCTGAGCATGAGAGGGCTTTGCTCAGGACAGGGAGCCTGTTCAGTGCTGAGAACTCCTTCTTTGGGTTCCTCCAAGTGTCTTCCCAAGGAGGATGCAGCTGCCTTGTCTGCCTCCTTTCCTGTTTCCCAGGCATTTCTGCAGCCATTCTTCTGCTCCTGCAGGTATCAGCCTTTGAGAGAAGAGTAGAAGGACCAATTCTGGCTCTCATGAAACTCCTGAGTGCAAATTAGCATCTAAAACTGTGTTTCAAAAATGAGACAGAAAAGAAAAGGTATTTGATATATCAGCAGTTAATAGAACTATTTCAAGATCAAACCTCTTTATTTTTCTGGCTTGGTTGGAATGAAGTGCAAATAAATGGCGGAGCTATTGATTTTTTAAAAATTATTATTATTATTCCAGCTAGCAATTACAGGAAATCAGTACATAAAAATGCGGGTTGAGAGCCAGAACAGGCATTTCTCACTGAATTAGCTTTTAACAGTTTTAAAGAGCTGTCTTATGTAGTCTGGAGACACAGGTCATCAGTACAAATAGCAGATCTTGGGTCTGGATTTCTGCCCTCTCCACCCAAAAACTCAGGAGACAGCTCCAATGTAAGCATTGTTATTTCAGCCCATCCTCTTGGGCTTGCAATTCCAAAACATTCATAAACTACTGCCAGGAGGGCAGCAACCCTTCAGAAAGGCTTAAACAAAGAGCCTGGCTCCTCTTCTGGGTAGGATTTGGACCTTGAGCGCTCAGCTCAAGCTTCAGGGAGCACAGACAAGGTTGGCTGGTTCAGTAAGATACTCTTGGAAATAAAAGCAGTTTAGATTCTCTGTTCTGTGGTGTGTGCAGTGATAGATGTCTGTGTCCCTGTGAAGTGATCAAAGAGGAACTTCAGGTATGGAGTTAAACCCTTAGCTCAGGAGTGCATCTCCTTCCTGCCCCAGCCATTGGCAGTAAAATGGGTAAGGAGGAAGAATGATTTTAATATTTTATTAACCTGAATAGTCAGGTTGGAAGAGAGGCTCAGTCCCCTTGGGAACTCTGATTTTAACCTCTTGGGAACTCTGATTTTAGCCTCTGAACAGTCTGCCATGTGGGATAACTCAAAGCTCCAAAGGCAGCTGGGGGTGGATGGAAACTGGAGCACATTTCATTCAGAGGAGGTGCCAGCTCTGAACTCCAAGGCTTGTTAGCATTCTGTTCACAATCCTCTCTTCCAGCGTCCTCCTCATGGATTCCAGGTTAATACAAAGTTAGAGGCTGTGGACAGACGAAATCCCATCTTGATAAGAGTGGCAACAATCGTTGACAAAGACAACCTCCGTGTGAAGGTATGACCTCAGTCCCAAAGCAGAGCCTGTGCTGAGGAGCCCGGGATGGGCAGCCCAGGGGGAACCTCCCTTCAGAACGAGAGCAGCAAACAGCAGCAGCTGCTGAGGCCTCCAGGCCTGCCCAGCTGGAAATGGCTCCTGTTGCTTTGGTTTGCTGAAATCTGAAACTGGCCTGCTTGTTGTTAGTTGTTAGTGTTGTTAGGTACTGTTCCAATGTAGCTGTTCTAAACCAACACTTGACAGTGTGATGTCCCATCTCTTGGCATTTTCCATGTGATCTCTGTGACTGGTGGCAGCAGGAGTGTTCTGCTGGGGAAACTGCCTGACTGGAAAGGAAAACCCAAAGCAATTTAAACCCTGGTGCATATGGGAAGCAGTGTCATTCTCCAGTACAAATTTGTCACATAAATGCATTTTAACCCAGTCTTTTCATGCAAATACATTGCCCAAATAATCTATTGTGCTTTGGCTTCTGAGGAACTAAGTAAGAGCCAGTTAAAGTGGAGGCTGCACTGGTGGAGACTCCCTGGCCACAGGTCTCCTTCCCAAAGGATGATTACATTGGCAGGAGTGGAGTTCACTCCCCATTATCTGGCTGATTCTGGGTCTCATTGCTGTGAACAAAAGCCAAGCTTTGCCAGTCTGTAGTGGCATGATACTCAGTTTGTACATTGAAACTTTGCTGTGTGAACAACCCAGTAGCCTTTAAACCCCAGTGCTCCTCAGTCTCTGTTAATGTGACCTGATCTGAGCTAACACCAGTCTCTTCATCCAGCAGAAAACTGCAGCTTGTTCACTGCAAAACTCACCAAACTTGTTGGCTTTTACAGTGTTCTGGGATCCACAGAAGACAAAACAAATAAGCATTTGTATTTGCATAACTTTGTGTGTTAGAGCACCCCACGGGCTGCAGGGTGACAGGCTGCATCTTCAGAACCTGGTTATTCTGTGGAACACAGGTGCAGGAAAAGAAAGAGTTAAACTGAGCACAGAGATGATTGTGCCTGACTGAAAGATTGATCTGAAAGAGTGAATGAATCAGCCCCAAGCTGAACAAGGTGAAACAAAGGGGGAAGTTAACGTAAAAGCTGAGTCATGGCCGGAATTGTGTCTTTCCCTGACACTTCTGCTTCTTTCAGATACATTTTGATGGCTGGGACCATCACTACGATTTCTGGCTGGATGCAGACAGCCCTGACATCCATCCTGTGGGCTGGTGTGACAAAACTGGACACGCTCTGCAGGTGCCTCTAGGTAAATACAGGACATGCTGTTGTTACATGGCTCATTTCCTAAGTGCACTTCTTCACCTGCAAATCTCTTCATCTTCCATTTTTTCCTGCTCTCAGGTGCTGAAGATGCAGAGGGAGCAGTGGGACAGGCGTGTCCCACTCCGGGGTGCCAGGGGATCGGGCACGTGCGGGGCCCCCGCTATGGAACACATTACACGTATGTGGATGAGTGCTGGCAGTAACAATAGCAACAGCAACAAAAACAAAAATAATAATAGTAATAGTAATCATGCACCAAGCAATTGCACTGCACTGAAATGATCCCAGGGTGGTTATTCTGGAGACAGCTATAACTGCAATCGCAGCTCCCTCTTGTGTCTAAGCAGGCTGTTTGATCATAAATTCTTTTTATACCACTGTAATCATGATGGCTGCAATGCAAACAGGTTCATTCACTCCAGTTTCTACATTCCAGCTGTACTGAAGGAGTTCTGTTGGTGAAATAATATACCAAAGAACAACATGCAAGTAGACAGTTAAAGAGGAGAGGGCGTGGATAGGATGTTAAAGTATCAGTGAGGAGAGGCTGCTCATGTTTTGTGCTCTGCCTTTTGATTTCCTGCTCTTGGAAGAGGAAGCTTTTTCTCAAGTAAATTATTTTAAGAGCAAGAAAACAATCTCAGGTGGGAGGTCAGAAGACCTGGTAGTTTATAATGTAGTAAAGTGCTTTGAATTTTTCAGACTGAAAGTTGCAGAACTCTGTTGATTCATGAAAAGCTGTTCTGATAAGCAGGTTACAGAGGATGAGCCCTTCTTGTCCTCTGTGGTGGCTCTTTAACAACATGACTTTGGTTTTTAATCCTGCCATATAGTCCTCTGCTTTCTCACACTTAGAGCTGGGTAACAGCACCTCCTGAGAGTGTGTGGCCCCTTTTTTTCTGGGTTTGTGATGGATTTCTCTGCCTGAGGTAGGGAAGTCTGTATGAGTGTAAAGCTTTCATTGCCCTCTCTCTGTTCCTGTCACAGCTTAGTTGGCTGCCCATACTCTGATGTGAACCTCAGCAGAGAAAACCTGTTACAGGACCGGCTGAGTGGGGAGAGACCTTCCCCTGGGAGCAGCATGCAGAAAGCCAGGAGGCTGGACACCCCTGGCCCATTGCTGGGACCAGTGGAGTCTTCTCAGAGTGGCTCTTCACAGTCCAGGTGAGCTGGATTTTACTCTTGGCCAGGTACTGGGGAGGAAAACCCTTCACAAGGGTGAAAACCACCAGAGGTGGCAGTGACACAGCAGAGCATTGAGTTCATCTGTCTGTAATATTGGCCTGTGCCCCAGACACTCTTTACACAGAGCAGTCTACTTTTATACCCTCACATGCCTTAATAGGTTCCTTGATTCCTTAATCCTGCTGCTCTGGTCACATTCCAGCAAAGGAAATTGCATTCTGTCTCCATAAATTTTTCCTTGCTGTTTCAATTTAAAATATGTTCTTTTCCTTCGTTTCCTGTGCTAAAACTGTCAAGCCAAGGTTATTTTGCACCATTAAACTGTAACTGTGATCCACCCCAGTGGGCTGAGCACTGTGTGTATCACTTAGCAGCAAGCAAGCTGAGCACTCTTAGATACTTCATTTTCTTACCAGAAAACCTTGCAGCTGAGCAGCATTGAAGGAAACTGTGCCTTAGTTCTTGGAGTGCAGGAGTTGCTTAAGGCTGTCATGGGACAGACCAGGATATGAAGGATTTTTTTGAGATGGTTTTTAGTCTTCACAAATCCAGCCTCACTAGAGCAAGCTCCAGCAATACTTCAGTTTTTTGTTTGTTGTGGTTTTAAACCAGTAACTAAAAAAATTACTTATTTTTTTGCTGTGAGATATGGATTAGAATAAGAGCAAAACAGGCTTAAAACTTAAAAGGAATAAAGACAGTTTATTAACAAACTACAAGAATAAGAACACCAGAATAAACTTTCAGAAAACCCTTTTTTCTTTCACTTCTTGACCATTTTTTATACACATGATAACACAGAGACAAAAACTTTAGAACCTTGGTGGTCAAAAACAGTCTTAATTCTTGCTAGGGTCTTTTCATCAGTCTTTGTAGAGAAACAGAAGTCTCTTTCTGCCAATCTATGGAGTTTTTAGAGTTCACTCCTCCCATTTCACATTACTCTGAGGGGTGCATGGGTCAATAAGTCTAGGGATGTTGTATGTATATATGTCTAGACATTGTTATATGTGAAGGCTTATCTGTATTTTCAAGTTCATCTGTTTGTTCAGATTTATAGCATTTTCAAGATCTATTTGTCCAGGAAAAATGAATGAACTCTTCTTTCTCCTCCCTGGCCTTCATGGCCAAACTGCTTCCTCCCATGCCACAGCACTGCAGGCATCTTCATTCCCTAATTTCCACACCAAAACTGATTGCATTTCAGTGGCACTGCTGCCATAGAGCTCCCTTGGGAGGTTTTGAATTCTCACAGAATATATGACATTTTAGAATTGTAATATATTTCTTTTCTTCCAAGTATTTAATTTCCTGATAGTGGGAGGTCTGAATTCAGCCTGTAAATCTGGTGCTGTTTGTCCTCCCTTGGACAACTCTGTAGCTCAGCTGATGCATCAAACTTAGTCAGGAAACTCTTGAATGTTATCCAGAGGTATCAAGATTCAGAAATCTTAAATCTTTGCTTTCAGCATTACACAGTGGTTTCTTGTATCTGCTGGCATCAGAGGCTGAGTCCACAGAGGCAGATTTATTTTAATGAACTCTCTCAATCCTTGCTCAAGAGGAACAAAGCACTTTCTGCTCATGGAAGGGAGAGGAAAGTTCTGCCACAAGGTGGTGGTTGTTGCTCTCACTTGCCAGGAGCAGTCAGCTTTGCTGTCCTGTGGGAAAAGGGAACAGAGGATGTCAGCTCAGCTACTGTCATTTATCTGTCTTTTCAGAAAATCTGCAGCAGACAGCGAAAAGTGGTGTCAAAGCAGCATCCACACTCCATCAGAGCAATCAGAAAACAGTCAGGAGAGAGGCTGGGGAGAGGAGGATTCCCCTGCAGACATCAAAGCCACACCAAAAATGTAAACAAAAGTTTTGTGATGTATTTTCATGCATTAACAGTTGTGTTTCTTGATGCTGCTGCTGTATCTGAAATAAAGGTGTAAATAAAAAACTGCCCAGTTTGATCAGGGCTTTGCAGCAGAGTGTTTTAGCGTGGCATGGTGAGTCTCCTCCCTTCCTCCTGTTGTTTTGGGCTCTCTCTTTCCTGTAGTAAACTCAGATCTGAGTTCTGGCCATTCATTTCATAGAACAGCCCTTAACTCAGAGAGAGGTTATTGCTTATTTTAAGAGGAAAAAAATGTTTAATTTCTATAAATCACATCAATCTTTGTATAGAGAAGAAATTAAATCCATTTTTGTATCTTCTGAAATGTTTTGTAATTGTTGCTTTCAGGCTTGGGTGCTCACATGCCTATATCAAGTTTCAGCTGGTGAAACAGGAGAACAATGGGAAAGGTTGGTTAAATTTTATTCTTTCTTTCTCTGTGTGTGCCTGTCTCTGCAGTATCCCACAGTCACCAGGAGCATTCCAAACTTCACAGCTTTTTTTGTCTTTGATTCCACTGTCAAGAGAAAGCACATCCTGGAGATGATGGCAGTGGTAGTTTTTCTTCCTTTAAAATGAGAAGAAAGGGTGAAATTACTTAGAAGTGAAAGTTTTAATAATCTGTAGAGTGGAGTGTTGTATTTATTAAGTGAGAAGGCAAGTTTGCACTGGTTTTTGTGCCACTGCAAACTCCTGTCTGGTGGCAGGGGGTTCCCAGACAGGCTGTGACCAGTGTCAGGCTCTGCCAGAGCCAGCCCAGGGCTCAAGGGACACTTGCTCAAAACTTAGCAGATGGTTTAGGTTCCATCAACCCCTTTTTTAAGACCTCTGGGTATTCAGAAACATACTCTGAATCATTGGAGGACTTTTTAAAGGCTCTCTTAAGGATGAAAAAGAAAATGAAAAGCTAACTGGAGGAACAGTGGGGATTTTTCCTGGTACATGACAGGTTAAGTTTTCAGAGCAGCTTTCTGCTATCACTTTAGCAAACCATATGCTTAACTTTCAGATTTACTATAAAAAGCCATTTCAGAGAACGGAGCTGACCAGGCTTTTAGGAGGATTTAACATGGTAATAAGTCTCCAATCAAAAATAGCTAAGCAGACACAAACTGGGACAGGTGCCTGGATTTTTATTTTATTTTTTTTTTAATACTCATTTTTACCTAGTGCTGAGTTCTGCAGTCAGAGCTGAGGATTTGCCAGCTCCATGCTGCAGTTGCAGCTGGCAGGGAAAGCTGCCCACTCTCCCTTCACATTCACCTTCCATGAGTGATGGAAATCAGGGGAGGGAGATGCAATTATCCACTGACCTGCAATTTCACAATTACCCAGAGCTTTCCTCCCAGCTGTGTTTAAACTATGAGATCACTGCTCCTCGTCAGAGGGAAAGGCACTTGTCTAGGTCATGTTTTGGGTGCTTAGTCCAGCAGGGATTTGGGCTTAGTGGAGGAAAGGAGTTGGTCTGAGATGGAGGCAGTGCCCAGCCAGCAGGGATGTGGCAGTGGGGGAGACCCTGGGCACGAGTGGGACCTCCTGGAGCAGGAGGGGGGACAGGACCAGCTGC
Organism: Parus major; assembly: GCF_001522545.3. Taxonomy (NCBI): domain Eukaryota; kingdom Metazoa; phylum Chordata; class Aves; order Passeriformes; family Paridae; genus Parus; species Parus major. The sequence goes on from NC_031791.1 coordinate 6,409,949, forward strand.
TGTCTGTCCTCACCCCTGCAGTGGTGCAGCAGGGAAGGGGAGGGTGATTGCCCTCTCAGGAGCAGGTCCTGTGCCCTCTCAGCACCAGGAACTCCTGAACTGAGCAGTTCTTACTCAGGCTTTATTTATCCTTCCTAGGCTGTATTTATCCTCCCTTGGTTTCATTATTAGAAATTGATGTTATTTGGTGCTATTTCATGAGCTTTAGGGATGTGGAGATGAGCTGAGGTGAGCTGAGGGGGTCTGGGGCCAGGGGAGTGGCTGTTCTCTAGGACAGGTTTTACCCCCAGAGCTGCTTGCCCTTTGGCTGGGGGAAGCTGGCAAACTCTGGGAATCTTTTTTTTCTTTGTATTTTGGCCGTTTTCCTTTGTGCTTTCCACATGGTGACTGCTCAGGCCTGCATCTTCCACCCCAGCCCACTGAGAGCTGCTCAGCAGGAGCAGCAG
>NC_031791.1:6411173-6424993 GCF_001522545.3 Parus major
GCAGCAGAGGCAGCAGAGGCAGCAGGAGCAGCAGAGGCAGCAGAGGCAGCAGGGGCAGCAGAGGCAGCAGAGGCAGCAGAGGCAGCAGAGGCAGCAGGGGCAGCAGAGCAGTGGCTGCTCCAGGCACACAGAGCTCTCCCAAGGGCTGGGATTAAGTGGGAATGCTGTGGGAATGGCTCTGGGCAGCCTGCAGGGCTGGGGCTCAGGGCAGCCCCCCGTGGCACTGTAAACCAGAGCAGTGCTCCCCAGGCTGCTCCCATCCTCTGCCTGGCCCCTTGTATGAGCAGCACATCCCTGCAGGACCGTGACTCTGCACTGCTCCAGTCAGCTCATCAGGGAGGGCTGATTCCTTCCTCCCTTTTTTGCCTCGGTTTTCAGAGCTCCCGTCACTTGACACATGAGGAGGGAGTTGATGTCTGGAGGTACCTTGAGCTCTCCTGGCCTGGGAGTCTCGTGGGGAGCGAGCCCAGGCCGTGCTGGCAGCACAGAGCTCTGGCTACAGCTGGGGCTGGAACGGTGCCATCAGTTCCCAGCCGAGGATGCTGTTACCAGAACTCCTCCACCTTGTCAATAAAACGCTGCAAACATCTTCTCTGTTAGCAGCATGACATCATTTTCCAGGGAAGAAGCTAACGATAAAGCCTCCAGCCTGGCAATCTTATCTTTTTTTTCCCTTTCTCCTGCTCGGGAGGGTGGGGAGAACGCCCTGAGAGCTCCGTGTGCCACACAGTAGCTCTGCCTGGCTCTGCTTACCCTGTCTTGCTGAACTCCAGGCTCTGACCCTTCCTTCTGCTTTCTTGTAGTTGCTCCTACTTGAAGCCTGGCTCTGACTTGTCGTGTTTCCTCTTCCAGGCCCTGATTTGGATCTCCAGCAGGCCCTCCACCAGTCTATCTTCATGCCTTCCCTGGCCTCCAACCCGAGCCACCGCCTGCATCTCTTCTGGGAGCAGCACTGCAGGCTCCTGCCGGAGGTCTCGGGGCTGACAGCCAAACAAGTGGCCAAATGGTCTGTGGAGGAGGTGAGTTACCTGTTCCCTGCTCTGCTCTCCAGGGCTGCAGGGATGTCAGAGCACTCCTCCTCTGAGTGCTAACTGGGAGACATCTTCTCTTCCCTCCCTGTCCTGGGCAGTGCTCCAGTGTTTGCTGTGCGTGCACCACAGCTGACTCAGCTGGGATTACACCCAAGACCTTTCATCAGGGAGGGGAAGGACCCCTGTTGACCCTCTGGTGTCCACAGCTTATTGCCCTCAACAGGATTCCCTCCCTCCCTGTGTTTGTTTTCCCCTCGATCTCTCAGTCCACAGGCCTGAAACATCATTCTGACAGCAGATTCCCTTTCTCTGATCTCCCTCCCCCTCTCCTGTGACTTTGCTGCTGATTCACTTTTACAGTGCAGAGAATTCCAAACTGCACTGTGCATGCCCACTCCTGCTGCCTCTCCCTGCCTGATTCCTCGGGAACTGAACTGCCCACAGCCTGACCTGATTTCTGGCAGAGGTAGCTGTGCAGCTGGAGATGTGTCTCTGCAGCTTTTCAGATGTCTCCTGGAATTAGGTGGTGTGTGAAAAAGCCAGAGTGTTTTGTGTGCTGAGTAGTTGGTTTTTCCTTCAGTGCCTTGGGCACAAATAATATTTCTCTCTGCACTTGGGAAGTGGTGACAATTTGGATCCTGGTGCTTAATTGCAGGGCATTTAATCCCAGAAAAATGTGCTGTAGTGTTGTGCTTGCAAGGATGCAGGGAATCTGCAAAGCAGGAAAAAAGTACTGCTGTTCATGATGCAGAGAGGATCTTCAGAGACTTTTAGAAAAGTGCATTTTCCGTAAGTGCCTCTTAACTTCAGATAAATCCAAACGTTCTCTTCATGCTGGAGGAGTGGGAGTGCTAGAGTCTGGTGGGATTACAGTGATCTGGGAGATGGGAACCACAGCAGTTGGGAAAGGGATGGAACAATTAGTGGTGATGTTTTAAAACTGGGTCCTTTTTTTTGTTGAGTTGTTGTGGTTTGGTGGTAGTGTTGGGTTTTGGTTGTGGGGTTTTTTTTTTTCCTGTTTCAGAAAAACGTGTAAGAATTAAATTTATACCAAGGAGGAAAAAAATATGTGAAAGATTTACTGTTCCTGTCCTTTTGAGAAAGCTTCCAATGATTTGTCCAAAAGGTCTTTTAGCAAATCAATAAAGTCAGAAGCAGATTATCCTCTGACATGATAATCAAAATCTCTTTCTTTTGGATAAAACAGGAGGATGCTTCATGGAAGTACAGTGTCAGGATCCAAGCCAAATAAAATTTGTCCTTTGCAGCTGACCTTTAAAGCAAGTGCTGGATAGATTGAACTGGGATATTAGTTTGATGACGGATGAGTGTGAGCAGGGAGCACAGACATGGATGCAGGGCACTGGGTATGGTGATTCAGTCCCAGAATAAACTGAACTCTGCTGCAGCCTGAAACAACTGGGGAACTTCTGGCTGCTGGTGAATGGCACATTAAAAAGCTCAGTTGCAGCACAACAATGACTGGCTGAAGTCATTACAGGTTTTATCTTCAATTTCAGCAAAGAGCGTCTGGTTTTGCAAATTTTGTTCATCACAAATTCCCAGAGGAGTCAATTTGTGCTCTCTCTGAGGATCAGTGTGGCAGTGCAATGGTCTGGGAGCTGACAGCAGCAGGACTTGCTGTGTTTTAGGGAGCCCAAAGTGCATTTGGCCTGTCAGCATTTGGGCTCCCAACATCCTCCTGCAGGGCAAACATCTTCCCATTTGCCTTTGGCTTGTGCTTTCAACTCTGCTGCACAAAGGAGTCCATTCTGCTGATGTGAAACAGGAGTGATGGGGGTGTAAAATTCTCCTTTGGTTTCAGGCTGAAGAGCTGGTTTTTATTTTATAAAACCCACATTCAGGACTAAAACATTGCTGTAATTCTGCTGGATGAGAACAGCTGAAGTGGCAGAGCAGCAGCAGCATTAGGGGCCCTCAAGCTCAGAGAGTCTGGTAACACCGAGCAGTCACTAAGTGTAGTTACTTTAATGCAGCTTAGGTATTTATTGAAAGCTTCCTGTCGTGTTTTCAGAGCATATTGACTCATAGAAGAACATTGCAGATGTATTGTTCATTAGTTAATCCTGCTTCAAATGCTGATACCGGGGTGGGGGGAAGAGAACTGTCCTTGTGCTGAGTGTGAGAGGGTTTGTAAATCCCAGTTAACCCAGCTCCTGGTGGCAGCTGTTGAAGGCTTGTGGTGTGGGGCTGCTTTGTCACCACAGGCCATCAGTCCTGTGCTGATCTCGGTGTGTCTGCCTCACAGCAGCACCTTCCAGAGGGGTTTCTGGAAGTTTCCAGGGTGTTCTCAGGAAAAGCCCCTTTTCAAGCCCTTTCCCTTCACCAGTGTCTGCTTTGGGAGTGTAAGCAGACGGGTCTGAGCCATGGATGGTTACAGCAGACTTTTACCTCCTCAGAGAGAAGCTCTGATCCCACTGAGATATTGCCAGCCTGTCCAACACCTGTCCCAGCCACACTTTGAGCCCCCCCAGACTCAGCCTTTCCCAGGGCCCAAGGCTTCCCTGCCACCATTGTGGGGTTGTGTTGTTTTCCTGTGGTGTTCTGTTCTTGTGCTCCCAAGCCTTCCTCATCCCTCAGCTGTCCCATCTTGGTTTGGGACCCCTCCTCCCCAGCAGTGACAGCCAGGCAGGTCCCTGTGGTCAGTGGTACCCAGGGTCTGTCTCGTGTCCTGAGGAACCTTCTCTCCCATTTCCTCCTCTTGCATCTCCCTCCCTCTGTGTTCCCCGTTCCTGGTAAGCCCCAGGGCTGCTGTTTGTGTCCCTACCAAGGACTGGGGGGCAGATCAAAGCCTCTGACTCTGTGCTGGTGACAGTGGCCAGCAGCAGTTGTGCAGGGGAGGCTACAGGAGCAGGGCAAGCCCTGGAGGTGTCTGCCAGCCTCAGTCCACACACACTGAAGAGCACTCAGCTCTTGCCCCAGGGGTCCAAATGTCTTTTAAATTCTGGAAGGAGCCGGGCCTGGCAGAAGGATTTTCATTTGTGTTTTAATTATTAGCAGATGGGGGGACTCAAAAGGAAAGTAGTATTTTGTTATTGGTTACTAACAGGAGTTTACACTTCTGCAGAAGAAAATGTGGAGTGACTGCCCAACAGAGATGTGGATTTCAGGAGTTCCCTTTAAGATGGAGCAGAGAGGAGGATGAGGGAGAGGGAGACTGTGCTTTCAGGTTACATAACAGAAACCACAGGAGTCAGAGCTGCTCCTGCCAGGGCAGAGCAAACCTGGAGGGCACTGAGAGCCCCATTCCTGCCTGGCTAGAACTGGGGGGAGGGAATGACTCCAAGTCTAGTGCTGGGATAATCTGGAAGTACAGGGACGTGATTTAGGACAGAGTTTGACAATTCTGAGTTGAAGGGAGCCTGGATCTGACAGTGACCCCTCCCAACTGCTTGTTTGTGTACAGGGAAGAAATGTCACATCTGCACCAACTCACATGGTTATGCCTCATGAAGCAGAGCTGCTCCTGCAAGGGAGCATCCAATTAACAGGAGATGTTTGATCTGATTATGCCTCAATATACAAATCTCCTGTGAACCAGTGAAGCTGCAGCTGGAGAAGACAATGCACATCAAGCTGTCCTCCACTGCACACAGGACTGCTCCTCACACTCCTGCTGTTATGTAATGCAACCCAGGGCTGCTTGCATGCCTCCAGGGAGATTATTCCAAATGTTAACAGATTCCTTGCTTAGAAAGGTTTTCCCTAATGTGAAATGTAAAATTAACTTTTACTTGTTTAATCCTCTTGATTCTGTGGATCCTGTGCACCCAGTGCAGATTAAATGAAACCAGAACTCCTTTCCTTCCCAGCTCTTCTGCCTTTGCATGTTGGTAAAGCAGCAGTGCTCATTCAGTTGGTTTATCTTGTCTCTTACAGGCATGTAATCTTGGGAAATTGTCTAAATACTTTCCTCTTGTTTTACTTTCCAACAGTACTGTAAAGAAAGTGAAGTTGGGAGTGAATTTAAAGTAGTCTAAGCCATATACAGCTTTTAATCTGGAAAAATGGCATTGATGCTGTGAGGAGCTTTTAGAGGAGCAGAGAAGCTGGATTCTTACAGGGAGAGAAATGGTCAAATGGCAATAAGGGCAGTTATTGGTGGTAACCAAAATGGCAAAGGAGTTTCAGCAACAACCCAGCAATGTTTTCCATCTATATCCTTCATTAATGTGAGAGTTTTGAGTATTAAAGTTTTAAAAATTCTTGCATGGAGAAGTCTCATACAGAAGTAAGAGGATTTTTCTTGATGGTGTCTCATTTTAATTGTGTGTGTTTCTTTCTCTCACATGCAATTGAAGGTGGTGAGCTTTATCCAGCGTTTACCTGGCTGCAAAGAACAAGGCTCTGTGTTCAGGGAAGAGGTAAGAGGGGTGTGCCCAGACCCTGGAATTAGGGCAGAGAGCTCAGACCTCCTCAGCCATGTCCTCACAGCAGCATTCAGGAGGCAGCCTCAGCACAGAGCTGAGTTCCACCATGGCTAATTGCATCCTGCTGCTTGAAATTTCCCCTGCAGCTCCAATCACAGAGCTTATGCTTAACATCCTGTCTTGGACCGTTGTGCCATGGGCTTGGCACTGCTCTGAATGCCCTGATGGAATGGTTAGTGAGGATCTCATCTGCTGCCTCTAACGAGGACGTGCCTGCTCCTCTTGGGGAGCCTGGAAGGTGCATGAACCCTGGGAATCATCCCTTGGGCTGGGGTGACAGCAGGAGGGGAACCTTGCTTTTCAAAAAGCAGAGCTTGGGAAGTCAGAGCGTGTCCTGTGTTGGGTGGAACAAGATGAGCTTTAAGATTCCTTCCAAGTGAAACCATCCCATGGTTCTGTGATCCCTGCAGCTCTCCTGTGTGCTGTGAGAGCTCCAGGGAAGGGCTGCAGTCACTGGTTCTGTGATCCCTGCAGCTCTCCTGTGTGGCTGTGAGCTCCAGGGAAGGGCTGCAGTCACTGCAGTTGCTGTGGCAGTGAGTGGAAAGGGCAGATCTGTAATCTCTGGCTGCTACAGAGCTGGCTCCCTTTCAGGGGGAAGCTGCAGAGCATTTCATGGGTTCATGTATCTGTGTTTTGTTTTCCCTTGCTTTAAAAACTCTGCAGACACACACAAAATAGGAAGCAAGAGAAATAGAGGCTTGCAAAAAGCACTGTCCACAATGTGACAACACAGTAGAACACTCACAAACTGAACATACTGGGAATAGTGAAATTTGTTCAAATGAACCCATCTTTCACTGTAGCTGAGTGTAAAAGGGAATTCTAGGGAAGGGGTATTCAAAGGTGAGAGGTACCAGCAAATCTCCTAATAAATCCAACCATTCTCCATGTATTTTATTTCTTCTGGTCCTGAACACAGCAACTGCTTTCTTATTCTGAGAGTGCCACAGCCACAGTCTGTTCTAATCCTTGTTTTCTGCAGCCTCAAAGTGTGATTTCCTGCACCACACTTCGAGGGACTTGTGTTGTTTCTCCAGTTTATGCTCAATGCTCAGTGTCAGTTTGAAATTAAAACCCTTTTAGCAGAATGCAGGTGTGAGTGACAGGAGAGCTGAGCTCCCCCACACTGTCCAGGATCAGCCTCCAAGTGCTCCCCGTCCAGGATAAATAAATCCTGCAGACTTCCCCTGGTGGGGGGCTGGAGGGGGAAAAGTTGCTGCTTACATTAGGAGCAAAGAGAACAAATTGTGCACAGGATTCTAAAACCCATCCAAATAAGATGGAACAAAGAAATTAATAATAAAGCACAGACTTGCTTCTAGGTCCAGTTCAGGGCAGGACGGTTTAAAATAAGCAAGTGTGAGGCAATGCAGTGAAAATGAAGCAGAGGGATAAATAATACTGGACACAAAACCATTTTGAAATGTAGGACTGTTTTCCAGCAGTTTTCTGCTCCTCTTGACTCTGTTATTTAATTTAAACAGCACAGTCCCATTTGTTTCAAGCTATTTTTAATACATTCATTGCAGCAGTGCAGACTTGAGGCAGCTTGAAAATGAGATTCAGGGATAAGGTGTGGCCATATGTGAGCTGGGAGCACTGCTGTCGTTCCCAGTGCAGGAATTAACTTCCCAGTCACTCCCAGTTACTGAAGTGGCAGGTTGAGTAACTTGCCAAGGGTCTCTTGTCTGGTGAGATGGGGGAAACCAAATCTCCTGGCTCCCAGCTCTTTGCTTTAATTATGTGTTCTCTGAGTTTACTCAGTGTTTCCAATGCACCAGGCATTGCCATCCGAATGTGTTCTAGCTGGGAAGAGAACAAAACCAGCAGAATTGTTATTCTGGTTGGGCTGGGTGTCCAGTGCTGTGTGCTGCACTGGTGAGCATCAAATGAGAGGAGGAGACACTGTCAGTCTCTGTAAATGGACATTAATGGAATAACTTAGGGAGACACATGTGGTTTGTCTTTGTCCATTAATCTTTGGCTTCATCCCTGCAGCATTTGGGGTTTATAATAATTATATCTGTGCTGTCTCTGTGGATGTTCTTGCTGGAGTGAATTTTTAACCTTTTCCAGAAAGAGTGTGTCATGATTTCACTCACTGCTACCTACAGCATTCTGGATTTGCACATGGTGGTGTGTTCATCACCTGCTTAATTTGCATCTAATCAAATATATCTCCTTGTTGATGGATTAGGAGACTGTGTTTTTCCAGCCATCTTCACTCTGCCTTAGTCTGTCTGACATCTGGAACCATGGAATGGTTTGAGTTGAAGGGCCCTTAAAGCTCATCTCATTCTAGCTGTGCCATGGGCAGGACACCTGGAGCTTCTCCACTCGTAGGGAAAGCGCTGTGAGACGAGCTCTGCGTCCCTTGGGAAGGGACATCACGGAGTGTGGGGGCCAGAACTGGGCAGGAATCCCAGAATGCCAGGAGTGGGAATCCTGCCTGCTCTTGGTGTTCAATCCCTGTCCTGTTGGTGTTCCAACCTCCAGCAGATCGACGGAGAGGCCTTCCTGCTCCTCAAGCAGAACGACATCGTTAAAATCCTCAGCATCAAGCTGGGCCCTGCCCTCAAGATCTACAATGCCATCCTCATGTTCAAGTCTGCAGAAGACAACTGAGAGGAGGCCTTGGCAGAGCCAGCAGGAATTAACCAGGAATGGATCTTCAGCTGTGAGCATTGCAACACACCGGACAGGTGGATGGGGACTCGGATGTGTTTTAAGTAGAACTTAGTAAAAATGGTTTAAGGTTATAAAAATCCTGCCACAGTCTGGAATATGGGGCAGCTTCACTTCCAAGAAGACGATATTATTATATTTTGTAATTGAATTTGGTTTTGATATATCAATCTCTTTTTGAGATCGAGAAGAAACCTCCAGTTCTAAGGGGAATCCAGGGTAGCAGTGGTGGAGCTGCAGGAGCAAGAAGAAAGTTCTGAGTAAAACTGGCTTTGTGTCTGGTGATAGTGCCTGAAAGACTGACTGATCACGAGCGAGACTAATGTGTTCTGTGTAATAAAAGAGAGAGGAAAAAGATGTACTTCAAAAGAACTCCCCCATATCCTTCACTGCTGTGACTCAGGAGCTGACCTTTTCAGGACTGATTGTTAAATTCCTCTTTTTCCTGCTGATCCTGGCTGCTGTGGTACCCTTGGCTCCTGGGCTGCTTTTACACCCCTGCAGGAAGGGAGAGCATGGGCAGAGGGTTTCCATCAGGGATGGCTTGCACAATTCCTGTCATTCCCTGTCAGGAGGCAGGGGCAGTGCAGGTGGCTTTGGGCAGGCAAAGATCCCATAAGGGCATCTGCTGCTGAGACAAAGAGATGTATTTTAGCTGTAATTCTCCCATCAGTGCTTTTTGTGCAGCTGCTTCTGGGCCAGGAACGTCTTCTGGCAAAATGGCACAGCCAGGAGCACTTGGGGATTGGTGTGTGTTTGTTCTTGACTTCTCCACTGTCAGCCAAGTCCTAGGAACAGGAGCTGGAAAGCCAGCAGTGTGTGTGTGTAAACAGATTGCCTAGAAACAAATGGCTTTTCTTTTGAACCATCCAAACTGATGGATGTGAAGTGCTTTGGCCTTCTCCCCCTGAGGTGTTCTGCCAGAGATGGAGGGCCAGGCAGCAGCTCCTCTGCCTCTGGGAGCAGGGCAGGCACAGCACATGGGGGGTGAGATTGGAGAGGAGTCAGGATTTGAACAGCAAAATTGGGGAGCAGTTATTTCCCAAGAGAGAGAGAGAGAGAGAGAGAGAGACAGAGAGAGCTGCTGTGTGTGGAGGAGAAGGGAGCCTGGGGCTGCGCTGCTGCACGTTCCTGTGCTGGGAGCACGGCTGGTTCCTGCTCCAGCAGAGCCCCTCTGGGGAGCATCCCCATGGAAATCCTGGCTGGATGGCTGAGGTTTCCACATGGGAACTTCCCCGGCTGCTGTCTCCTCCTGGAAGCCCTGGCAGATGCAGAGTCCTGCTGGCTGGGCTCTGTTTGGTGTTCCCAAGCTGGCAGCACCAGCTCGTGGCTCCCTGGCCACTCTGGTGGCTGCTCCAGAACCTCCTCAGCCCAGGCAGCCCTTGCAGCCCCTCATCTGCAGCTGCCAGTGTGAATTGTGTGTGTGAATCCTGTGTGGGGAGCCCGGGGGGTGTGAGCTGGAGCTGCCAGAGGCAGGTTCTGCCTGGCTGTGTGGGTGTCTCAGGGCACTGCATGCTGATGTGATCCATCCACAGGCACCCCAGTCTGCCTTGGCGTCTCTGCAGCAGCCTTGGCTCCCCAGGAGCTGTGGGGAACAGAGCGAACACGCTGTCCATGACTGTGTGCTGACACAAGGAACACACTTGTTCCCCCTTCCTGCATCACCCACGTCCTCTGTCCCGTCCTTCTGCTGCTGACAAGGCTCTGGTGACTGCTCTGAAGCAGAAGGTTCCTTAAAATCGTAAATAGAATCCACACCACTGAAGCCATTCAGTCCTGGAATAATATTTAGAGCAGTTTGTTTCTTTTTTCTTTTTTTAATAAGAATTTCAGGATTTTAAGCCTTCACAGAGAAGACACAGGTTTGGTGGGATATTTACCATTAAATATCAGCCAGGCAGCAGCAGGGGAGAAATTTATGGCAGTGTTAGGGAGCAGGCAAGGGTGAATTTAGTTTATTAAAATACATTTCTAGTATGATAACCAGGCTATTCACCAAAGAGTCACATTGCTTTATCCTGCTCTGCACATCCAGCATTAGGACTTGAATTGTAAGTGGCATGTCCTGTCCTCTGACAGAACTCGCCTCCTGGGCAAAGCAAAATTGTTTCTTGACGACTGGAACAGAGGATCCAGGGCTGGGCTGTTTATTCCTGGCTCTCCACTGACTTGTGAAATAACCCTGAGCCCTTCCTTGCCCCAGTTTCCACCCAGCCAGGTGGGGCAAGTGCAAATTTTGCCTTTTTCTTGTTTCAGGCAAGCAGGTCCTGCCAGATTTTCTGTTTTACCTCCTTCGTTTGGGAGCCTGAGTTGGGGGACAGCAGATTGCCTCTAGCAATAAACCAAGATACAATATTAATTCCATTTCTTTTACTATATATAGATGGAGGATGAAGAGAATTGGTTAAACAAGCAATGAGATTCTAGTCAGTGAAATTATTCAAACAGAAGAGAAATCTTTAATCCTTGGGGCTTCCGAGCCAGCTGGATCAAAGAGGAAAATGTGTGCTTGGAGGTTGTTCAGTGACAGCCAGCACAGGCTGTCAGCAGGGGGGAAGGAGGAACCTTTTAGGGATGGAAGAAGGAGGAATGTGCTTCTTGTGCCTTTTTTGTAATCTGATAATTGTCTTTGCAGAGCAAGCAAGAATGTGCACACATCTATTACTCACTCCTTTCCCAAATATAGCTGTATTCCAATAAAATCCAGCAACTTCACGGGATAAAAAGAGCTCCAGTGTCTTCACTGGACACATTTAAAACTCCCTGATATTTACAAGATAGAAAAAGCCTAAAGCAGCCCATCCTTTAGCCCCATAACTCCAGAATTCATCAGTTGTGTCAGGGGGTGCTGCTTTCCAGGGTGTCCTGGTGAGTTGTTCCTGCTGCCTGCCCAAACTCTGCTGCTGTGGCACAGCCAGGCCTCTGCAGAGGCCTTTGGTTATCTGATGCCTTCTGTAATTTGAAATGTGCACTTTGAAGCAAAAATCCCAAAGTTGTGGCTCTGTGGGGAGCAAAACTGCAGCTGATTAATGCCAGCTGGGACTGGGAGGATTTGGAGTGTGCTGGATGTCAATAGGAACCAGCTGAATGTTGGCCCAGCTGAGCCCAGTTACCAGTTCAGATATGTCCCTTAGCAGCCATTCAGAGCTGTGACAAGTTCCCATGGGCCAGCAGTCCAGCTGGGAATTTCCAGTTCTCAAAAATGTTACTCCTGGCTGTGTTTTTGTTCCTTTCTCGCTGTTTTTGAGAGTCAAAGCAATCCATTTTTTTTCTTTTTCTCCTCGGCTGGGAGTCCTGTTACATTTTTTCTTTGCCATCACCAACAATCATCCTCGTAACACAGCAGCAGCAAATTTCAGCTCTGGGTGATGAATCTCAGGAAAGTTGGACAGGAGTGTTTGGCATCACCAAGAGCAGAACTCAGCAGCCAGAGGAAAGCCCAACACTCAGCCCAGGGATCAGCCAGCCCAGCTGAGTTAGAGTTCTGCCTGCTGCCTTTCTGCCCTGCTCAGGGATTTGTACCACAGAGACCTTTAAAGCTTTTGACATTCCCCTCAATATGTGATGAGGCAGCTTTATTTTGGAGATTGCTGTTACTCCAACTGGAAGCACGTGCAGGGGAAGGGAGCAGGGGCTCAGCCTCAGAAATTTCTGCTTTTTTAAACCAAATACTTGAGCTTTTCGACACTAGCCATGACCTTGCACTCCACCAATGCTTTCCTCTGGAAATGTGAATAAAATTAATATACATTCACACCTGGTTTGTTTCTTCTGTGTGTGGGGCTGACCTCAGCAGTGTCAGGGACACAGAGCTGGGCTGGCACTGGGAGGATTTGCTCATCACATGTTGTCCTTCCCCCAGACCCAAACCTGGCACTCACAGCATGAGGCAGCATCTTCATTTTTGTCTTTTTTTGTCTGTGTTTTATCTCTGTAGTCGAGCTCTCCCTGATGTGTTCACAGGACAGCACTGGCTGCTGCAGCTGTGCCTGAGCCCCAGTTCCTCACTTTCCTCTGCTGCTGCCAGGTTTTAATCTTAAAATCCTGGGATGGTTTGGGATGGAAGGGACCTTAAAGGGACCTTAAAGTAAAAAACTGTTATTCCTGCTTCCAGATCTCTGCCTGAGAGCCCCTTGATTTCAAAATGATAATAATTTGGAGGGAGGGGACCTACATTTTCATTCCAAGGGAGGCTCCTGCCCTCCCTAGCAGACACCTGTCTTCCAAACCAGGACAGAATCCACTCCCTGTGTCCTGTCCCTCCAGTCCCTTGTCTAAAGTCCCTCTCCAGCTTTCCCAGAGACCCTGGAGGCACTGGAAGGTTCATGGTTTCCTCTCTAATTCCTTAATCCCTCGTGGTTTCCTATCACAAACAACCCCAGAACTCTTCATCTCCTTAAAGCAGCTCCCAAAGTTGGGTTTTTAACTAAAATTAGCAAGACCTTGTTCTCAGTATGAATCTGTGTTAAAACTGCATTTTGGGGTCCGTTTTCCCTTTCTTTAATGCCCCCCTGAGCTTCTTCACTGTGTGATGATAATCACCTCACCTCTTTCTGCTCTAATTGTAATTAGCTGATAAACTGCAAACCATTCTCTAATGTGCCCCAAAATAAGGAACTGAACTTTTCCTCTTGCTGCTCCCCAGGGGTGTTTGGAGCTGCACCTTCCGCAGGTCACCTGTCCAAGGACTGAGGGCTCAGGGCCACATTGGCAGCCGAGGTTTGCAAACCTTCTCAAACTAAAAATATTGGAGAGTTGGCTCCCAGCCATAATTTCTAAACTCTCCCATCTTCGGGGTAAACATTGGCTCTCATTGGTTTTTCCCTTCCAACGTTTTTGCTTCTATTTAAACCGTGGCTTGTTTGCTTTTGTTGCTGTGATCGGATTCCCGGTCAGGGGAGCGGGGCTGCTTGGAACAGGCTCGGGAACATCAAATGCTCTTTGTACTCTTGCTGGTTCCCTCGGGGCTGTGCTGGCTCGTCTGGCTCTGTCCTTGCACTCAGGGAGATCTGAGGAGAGCCACAGCAGCGATTTTTTTTTTCCCCCCACGATTTTGATGGAGAAGTTTGAGCAGAGCAAGAAGCATCAATCATTCAAATGGCTGATTGCATTTGCAGATTATTCTGCTCAGGCAAACATGGAATTATTTTTTTGTCCCAGTCATATTTCTCCCAGGGCAGGGAAAAGCTGTGGCTGATCTTTTTGCCTGCTCAAGTTGTTCTTTCAGCTGTGATCATGCTCTGTGGGACTGGTTTGTCCCTTGTGCCAAGACCCATCACACAACGCTCAGTGGGGTTTGCAAAGCCATTGGAGGGGCTGGAGGGGTCTCTCATTTTACCAGGTAAGCTGCAGGTGGCTGTGGGTGTACGAGGAACTGGGGTACACACCCCTGTTCTCACCCTCTCGTACTGCCTGGATCCTGCACCACCCTGGTTTCCACAACAAACCTCATCTGACAACCTAAAATTCCCAAATCCTACACCTTTCTCTGGAGCAGGAACTGTAAAGACAAACCACTGCGCTCTCCTGGCAGCCCAAGCCAGTGGGAAGGACGTGGGGATGGATGGATGATGGATGGATGATGGATGATGGATGGATGATGGATGGATGATGGATGATGGATGGATGATGGATGGATGGATGATGGATGGAT